>NW_018020856.1:91404-112016 GCF_002006095.1 Pseudomyrmex gracilis | reverse complement strand
ACACACACACACACACACACACACACACACACACACACACACACACACACACACACACACACACACACACACACAGAACATACTTCATGTTTCAGATGCAAGTTCAAAAACAGTAAATAGGAAAATAGAGCTGCGGGAGAACAAAACGATAAAATCGCTAAAAAAGTCCGGAAAAATCCGACGGTGTGGTTTCGAACTCGGGACCTCCGGGTTCGCAGCCCCTACACTCAGGCCGCGAGACCACTGTGAGCCGGTATAGATTATTATTTTAATTTATATACAGTCAAACTCCGGTAACTCGAAAACCTCTGGAAGACAAAAATTTTATTCACTTCTGCTCCGCGGAAAAGAAAAAAATGCTTCGATAAATAATCGAAACCTCTACAACTCGAAGATTTTAGCTCTTCTCTTAAGATTCGAGTTATCGAGGTTCGACTGTATATTATTATTTATATTTTTATGTGTGTATACTTTGTGTATTATTTAACAAAAGTATATAAATGGTGATAAGTTAGAAAATGAAAGAACAATTATTGTACTAAAAATTATACATGCATTTTCACCACATCGATCTTGAACTCTTCGACGTACACTTCAGAATAAAATTTCAAAGTAAAACACTTGGTCGTGAAAGCCAGAGCCGAAACCTGCAGAGAGTTTTTGCTAAGATCCACTCTATTTCCTCTATAAACTCGTCATCATCAGAGACGCAACAATAACGTTAATATTTTCAACAATACGTTGGAAAGTTTTGTAGTAAAGATCTTCGCTATCGAGCTGGAGTTCCAAAAGCGCGCGGTGCATTTTGTTCATAAATAAAACAGGCTTTGTGTGTTCAGCAACAGCCTGACGCAATACAAGTTTTGGTCCTGTACACGTACATCGGATATAATCTTTTACTACGAGAGTTCCATCGGTAACACGAAGAGCGACTGAGAAGACTTTGCTTAAAAAATCGACACATTTGCTTAAAAAATCACCAGATGAATCAATCGAGTTGATCAAAAATTCTTTTTCATCTTTGTCGCGTTGATCAGAATTCCGTGATGAAATCTAAACTCTTTCTCTCTTCGAGTTCGAAGAACACGAAACTAAGAGTAGCATTTAGCACCGGCCTTAAATACAAAGAAATCAGTGAAAAATTTAAGGACGTGCAATGAACACGTTCCTGATGATTTTTTTCTTCTTCATCATTGCACGTATTTATCGTCTACGGGTGAAGCTCGTCATCTGTCCGATTGTCGACGTTCTCGAATATGCATGCTCCAACAACGGCGTGCTTTCCTGACGGAAATAAAAAAAAAAAAAAAATGAAAAAAAATTGTTTATCAGGAAAATTCAACGCGCAAAAGTAAAGGCAAGTGTTTATTTAATCTTTTTCCAAATATTTAGATACAGGTCACACACAAATATATACAGACGTCACTGAGCACATTTACAACGTTGTTTGTATTGAAATCTGTGATCGCGCGCCATTTTACACCAATATACACAAGCGAACGCTTGGATCTGTCGCGCTCAAGCAAAAAAATTGGCCACGCTGTATAATAATGTATACAAATATATATATATATATATATGTATATATATATATATATATATGTATAATATATATAAATTAAAAAAACCTAAACTAATTTATATAAATAAATTACTTAGGTACATGTCACAAAATAGCTAGCGTATTAATTCGCCGTTTCCGTCTCGCGCGAAACAACGATAATACCAGTCCAGCGTTAAAATATATTATTATTGTATTGTATGGTCCTATGTGTGTCTCATTTCTTTTCGGTGTAGGATCAAACAATTTTTTTGTTGACAATCAAACGCGGGGCCGCGAGCGCATATATAAATATAAATATTTAAGAAACAATTACAATCTACGAATAAATATCACGTTAAATATACGTATTTCTGTAAAATATCGTGTCGGTTTCTTTTGCGACCGTAGGAGCATAATATGCGAACACCAGAGGGTAGATTGTACGTATTAATATAGTTGATACGAGTCAATTGCACGCTTCGCGCAATATCAAGTCAAAATGTACACTCGGATCTTTCTCTTTAGCGTTTATATCAAGTTGGCATACGACTCGTTTTGTTCATAAATATGTTTCTTTTTTCTTTTTTTTTTTTTTTTAGTCGAAATATACAACGGTCGCATATAATTAATTATATCATAAATGCACAATAAAAACTTATTCACAATTAAATATTTAGAGAACAATCCTGTTTAAAGATTTCATAGATCGCAGCTTAGAGATACTTGGGGTGTGTCTTTGCGTGACAATGTGATAGAAAATTAAATTTTACTGCAAACAAATTGTTTTATTTGCCTTTAATAAAGTGACGGAAAAGTGTTATGTTCCAGCTTATCTCAGGAAAAAAATGTCTAAGACAACAACAAATGGAATGTGTACAACACTTGATAATTTCACCAAGCTGCGAAATATAATATGGAAGACTGAGTGTCTTCGAGGACTCTGTTGTTTTAATTTTTTCACGGTACGAGTATCTTTCTAACACACTTAGTTTGACAAGTAAATGTGTCGCTTTTTTTTTTTTTTTTTCAAGCTTATTATATAAAGTTTCCATTTAAGTGTGGTCATAGGAAACTCCACGCACATATTGATAGAAAATAATAACGCATATGTATGTGTTATATACGCGTGTGCATACGCGCGTTAGGACGCTGAATGTATGTGTGTTGTTAGTTGGTGTCGTTGTGATCATTTTCAGCCAGCTGATGTGTCACGTTAAACAATTTAGTCTGCGAATCGACTAAAAACTGACTGATATTCTCTCTCTCTCTCTCTCTTTCTCTCTGTCTCGTATAGATAAAATTGCGTTAATCAGTCATTCGTTCATAAGATCGATTTATAAGCGAAAATATTTTCCAGCAATGCTCTTACGATACGATTTTCTTCGCGTGCTTATACTTACGAATAAGAGTGACTTTACGATACAAAGTGATTTATAATATATTTCGATAGGATGTTGTGTGTAGCGCCGCCGCGTGTTTGCAACAAAATAGTATAAACGAAACATCGCGTTCCGCGGCGGACGTTTGTCGAATATTGTCTCCGCAATATACATGTACAGATTGAACTAAAGAATCTTCATATAATTAATTTGCTTATATATATATATATATATATTTTTTTTATAGATATATATATTTTTTTTTATATTGTATTCGTGATCAATTATATTTTTTATTCTCTATTTTTTTTTTTATACTTCCATCGGGAGATACATCGTCGGCGTATATCGGTGTAGCTCGATGTGTTTCGGAAAATTTGGTCAAATTCGTTTGTATACCTTTTTTTTTTTTTTTTAACATCACGATATGCTGCCTAACATTTGTACGAGATATAGTTACTTTGTGTGATCAAGAATAACTCGGAAAGAGACAACTGATATCGACGTGTACAATTGCTCCTGGGTGTTATAACTTTATTATTTAAAATATGATCGCGCGTACATTCTCACGCGGAGATCAAGAATCACTCATTAGACTTTCATTAGACGTCCGCGGGTCTATACGGACATCCAATGAGACACGTCTAATGAGAGATTCTGTGGATTTTTGTTCTGTCTGAATTCGTGTGGATGTCTGAAATGTTTATTTCGTACTTTCATCATCTATTCAACTAACGTATTGTCTATCATAGTTGTCGTGTAAGTTGTCGGAATTGTTTATTAATCACTCGGACATCACATTGTAACAGTATAATAATTATTACGCATCGGAATTGCACCGATTCTTTTATCAACTTAATTGTTAAAATTCGATCAGGTCACTCTCGATTCACATTCTTAGTTTCGAACGTGAAACATCAAAAGCTCGACGAGATTCTAATCCTTCCGAGATTGCGCGCGATGTTATAAATTTTTTATGCACCTTCTGTTATATTGTTTTGTCTGTTTTTTTTTTTTTTTTTTTTTACATCTAAATGTTTCAAAACCGCGCATTTAGACAAGCCTTAAAATCGCTCGTTCTTCTTCTCGCCGCAAGCAGTTTGCGTCGCATCGCGTGATTTTCACGTGCGACAAAATTCGAGGGAGGTAAAACATAAAGAAGATTTCAAACATTTTTTCAGGTATGTTTGTCTCTATTGAAACTAGTGTACTCGAACGCCATAATTAAGATCCGCTCAACAAGTCTTCGACTTGTTACGTAGACTGACTAAGCCAGATAAGTTCTGGGATTGTCCTTCGAGATGCGTGCTGAGGTGTCTCCCTTGGTGGAACACGACCACGCCTCCTCGGCCAGACTGCCGTATCTTTGCACACCCGGGAAGGGAGGTCCCGAGCTCTGCGGTGAATAATAGCCACCCTGTAGCTGCTGGTAGTAGTTGCTGCCGCCGGATTGTTGCTGATACGGCTGGTACTGATCGCTATTCGTCAGCACGTTGCTGTAGCCCGAATACGAGCCGTACTGAGACGACGAGTACGAGGAGGAAGAGTAGCCGCGCTCGCTCAGACTGCGGTAAGGCCCCGAATGATGGGGCCTACCCTCCTGTCAGACGGGAGTGCTCACCGCGGCCGAGCTCATGTACTCGATGTCGCCGATGCTCTTCACGCGACGGTGCCGCTTGCCGCCGCCGCCGGTCGTCATCGGCCGCGGTGGAAGTTGCGGCGGTGGCGGGGAATTGCTGCGCACGCTGCTGCTCATATATTGGCACTGACTGGCGAGACTGCCGGTGTCCGAAGACGACGACGGCGACGCCTTCTCGCTTCTAGGCCGGAGACCGAACGCTCTGCTCAGAGATCCCTGTGAAGAAATCGATCGATTAAAAATTTCGTTCGAAAAGAAATTGTCGTCGTGCGGGGTTCAAGCGACGGATTTCGACTTTCTGGAGAGGTTGAAGCTACGAGCAAACGAGCGATCCGAGAAATGATCAAGTTTTAGTAAAATCCAATTCAAGAACACACAAAATTGTTGTTTTTTGAGAGAACAAAGTCGGAAAAAGTTCGCAAATACAATTTTCACTACTTCTCCCGGGACTTGTTTAGTTGAGTTTTAAAAAACATTGTGCAAGGTGTCCAAAAATGTAGGTAGTCGTTAATGATATGAGTATCAGGTGAATTTTTTCTTTTGCTTCAGACTTGTGTTTTGATATTCTGGAATATAAATGAGTATATATAGTTTTTAATTTAATATAAAACAAAAACGAGATTTATTTTTTTTTTTTACTCTGACACATATCCGCTCTCTTTAAGTAACGTTGTAACGCTTGCTGTATCTTCGGCTAAAACAAGAGGATTAGCGAGTACGAGACAGAGATTCAGGATTCGCTGGGTATAGCAGAGTGATTCTTATTGCGTGGAGTGATGCAAGCACATAAAGAGGATGCACGACAAAGAGAGAGAGAGAGAGAGAGAGAGAGAGAGAGAGGGAGAGAGAAGGGCACTTCGTTTTTTCACTCCGCGAAGCAAGCACCAACGATCAGCGGAGGCTCCTGTGAACAAGGAGGAGAGGAGCGGGAAACCAACAACTACACAAGGAAATTACTACACCGGGGGTGATAAGCACGTACTTGACTTGTATTAATGGCGCATACCTGTGAGCTCCTCCACGACAACTAGCAAAAGAGACGAGAAAAAATAAAGGTCGATTAAGAGAGAATCCACAACGTGTGTTTTTCACATTGAAATCGTCAGTTTATATTTACACAATTGATTACGACGGGCGATAGAGCGGGACGTCGCGACGCGCCCCTCTAGTTTAGTCATAAGTAATACACCCGCTTTTTTAAATACGAACATCTGCTACGTAAATTCGAGCTGCATAATGCATAATTTAATAAACCGCTACTCGCTATAAAGGTGTATCTTAAGAGACACTCTGGTTACATACATGAGGAGGACACGTGTTTTGGCTAACGTCTATGCTTGCTATATACAGTGTTTACAGTGTGTAACATAGCGCGACGTACATCGACGTACTTAGCACTGAGAATGGGATATAACCGCGAGATTAAGGGGATGCGCGCGAGTTTATCGCCGCGGCGGCTTCGAAGAACAATCGACGGATTTCCGAAAATTATATTCCATCCGACGTGTTACATCCTCTCAATTTGTTCGCTCCGAAAACGCAAATTCCAAAAAATAACAGATAATTTATGATAACAGATAAATTGAATTAATTTAAAACATAATTACATGTTATTTTTATTTTTTATTTTACTATATTTTTAATTTAAAAAATAAGTACTAATAATGTTTCACACAAATGTTATACATGTAATACAACTTTTATAGGATAAATAATTTGTGTTGCGTGTTCAGCTTTTTAACGTAAAGGTGAGATTCCGAGATTTTGCGAGAATAAACAAATAGTTTTGTTTTTTATTCTCTTTGCGCGACCATATATCCTCTTCTCAATGCGGCAGATTGTCTGGTAATCTGATTACGAGTTATAGAGACGAAAACAAAAAGTGTATACAAGAAAGAGAGAGAGAGAGAGAGAGAGAGAGAGAGAGAGAGAGAAAGAGTAGATGATTAAATATACAAGAAGGAGATGTGTTTTCGCGATCTATTTCATTCTCTATGATTATGGGTAATACGGCTGGCAAGACTTAGGCTCGTACTCCATCAGTCTTTTTCTCTTTGCGGATTTTTAACGCTGATTCTTTCTAAGGATGATCTCTTGATCGACATTTGCACGATGTACGTTATGCTCGACAGACTGACAAAATGTGAATTTTCCGATTATCGTTAATTTCGATCAGAATTTTCGTTCGATTTGTTTCGCTCGCATGTGCGAGCGAAAGTCTGTTCTTTAGGTCTGTTCGATCGAAGAGCGAGATCCCTTAGACAGTCTCAGTTCTCAGCGAAGCATTGTTTCGGACAGATCAATTAGTCACATCAATCGGAAAGTTTCGTCTTCCGACATTTTGTTTTTATCGCTTCGCCGAGATCGAAGGTTTTTGTTATCGAACGAGAAAAAGCTTTTGTGAAAAAAAAAAAAAAAAAACGTTTCGTCGTTCCGCGATACCGATACATTTGCCACACCGATGATTTCCTACGTTGCTTTCCTGGGAAAGAATATGGGGTATGAATTCGCGCGATCGATCAAGTTTTAAGTACATAAATTATTTGAATTTAGATGTACAAAGTGTCAAATGTTACATAAAATACCTTTACAAAAGGTATTGCGTAAGTATAGAAATTGGATTATAAAACAAAAAAAAAACTAACAATTAGAATGATCGATTGCTTATTCACGTGCCCTCGCAAAAACTTTTTCGCAAAATCTCTCGTAAACTCGAGAGAGAGAGAGAGAGTACTAATCAGATCGAAATTACTGTGAGAGTGCGAGATAGAATTTAGAAATCTCTCTCGAGAATCACATTGGCATTAATCTTGGTAAGAGCGTTAATTATTGGAGACCTTGCAAAAACGTGCTGCGACTAATCGACGATGCAGCGCGAGTCGATAGACTTCGTAATATAGGGGTTTTGTGGCATGTAGAATAAAATGTACAAAGAATTTTAGAGAAAGAAACGATATGGGTATGCGTATATATATATATAATATATATATATATATATGTATATATAGAAGTATAAATACCGAACCTTTTTCAAGTAAAGAAGACTGCAGGTCTGCGACGATCCACGGGATGCAGGGACAATGATTAACGTTAGGTCGAGCTCATAGCTCACAGCGTGAAATTGATTGTTATTGACTCTCGTCGCGTGCGAAAAACTTTATTAAAAGAGCTATCTAGACTAACTAGAATTTCATATACATATAGCAAAAATAAAATAACAAAAAAATTTGTGTTCGTTAATAATATTTCAATCTTTATTTATGTTTGCCATTTATAAGATATAATGTTGCGATCTCACACAAATTCGTTAATCAAATACGATTTATTCGATATGTTGAAAAATAATATCTGTAATAATAACGTAATTACTGCGTGCAAACATATACTTCACACTCCGCGATTTATCTTCTATCGGTTATTATATATTTTCAAATTTTATATTTTCGCGTTGTTATCTATCTATTAAATATGAATAACGTTTCATTTTCGCCCGACGAGGGTCAATTAATGGATATCATAGGGCGATATTCTGTCAAAGGGTGGTATGCGAGCGCTCTTAATTAAGCGATGCCATGCATTCGTGCCAATGATTAACAAAAATAAGGGATTTTGATAACCGCACAAAGATGAGATGCGTGAAACTGAGCGGAAATTGGGGCGAGACTGAATGGTTTTACATACAATGCAATTGTAATTGGAGTGAAAATCTATAATGAATCAGTCTTAATGAATCTGCAAATGCATGTTCCAATTGTGTTATGCAATCGATTATCAATGCAGTCTATATTATAATTACAGTTTACCGACTACATTATTATTATTATTATTATTATTATTATTAGTATTATTATTATGCGTCAAGAAGAAATAAACTTTTTGAAGAAAGAAACGGTTGTTTCTTGTAAAATATAGTGATAGAAGTATAGCAATTGTATACGTACTATTTTGATCTCTTTTAAAGACTCAGAGAAAGGAAGGAGAAAATTCGCTCCATTAATATTAATATACAATCCCTAATAAGAAGAAACTTAAAAATATATGTTATACACAGATATTTTAATTTTCTAAATATCAAATTCTCTAGGATGCATAAATGACCATGGTAAAAAAACAAGCATAGGCTTATAAAGAAGCAACTCGCCAAGAGATAGCTCTCCAGAAGACGTATCTCGCACTATTCTTATCTCTTTTTCCAGTCCCCAGTAATATAAATTATTTTGTTATTAATCTCTACATTGTATATAAATTTAATTTCACATACATTATATACATATATGTCATGTTATATATAATATATGTATATAATATATAACATATATGTATTATACATATTTTATATGTATATATGTATATATATATATATATATAGATATATATAATACAATCTCTTCTACATACAATTATCGATATGTAACATTTTGTACATGTATGAGAAAAAATAAATAAATAAATAAAAAAGCATAAGCATGTAAAGACACACGAAATTCACTCGAAAAGTAAAAGAAGATAGTTTGAGCGGAGTCGCTCGCGCGCTTCATACACAAAGACGATTACCTTGATCAACGATTAGCCCGATATAAATGATACCGTTTTCACTTGGTTGGTGGACTGGAAAGGGTTTAAGAAGAGTGCACAGGCGAGGCGGGGAGCGGCATTGAGTGCCTGGCGCGGTTGTGCGCGGACCAGACCCTCGTTGAATCTAGACGGTACGTTACCCTGAGACTGGATCTGCGTCTGTCGATGGTGCCGGTGTGATTTGCCGTCATGTGAAGCGCCGACAACGAGCTCTGATGATGCTGTAGATGGAGCGCCCTGCTTCCACGACCGAGACTACCACCCGCGCTCGCTGTGCTCATCGGACGGCCAGCCCCGGCGCTGCTGTTCCTCGGGACCACCTCCAGCTGACTTCTACACACACACGCACACCGTCCTTTTCATGCACGCCTTCTTGCGTACACGCGTCCTCAAACGCCTGTTATGCACATACCTCGACCACGGACACACACACACGTGCGCACTACAGCGAACCGCTCTCTAAAATGTTTTCTCTTAATTTTTCTTTTATAAATTTGTACTCAATCCTTACACGCGTATAGCAAAAATCGCTTATTTCAGGATCTAATAATGTTCAATATATATATATATATATTTTTTATTATATATATTTTATATGTATATATTTTTTATTATACTTGATTATTTTGAGATTTTTATTTGTGAGCAAAATCTTTTCCGATCTTTTGTTACGCGTTACTTCGCTCCTCGTACTTCGGTCAACAAATATTGGTAGTGGCTCGCTGCAGGTGCCCGACGATATAAATAATGAGATCTATATATATAAATATATATATTTCATAATGAATATCTAGTTACAACATAAATATACATACACAAGCATTTTGTGCACCACCGATATAGAGTAACGTATGTTTTACTGGGCTGTACCAATTACACCAGGGCCGATTCTCAATTTGAGGAGGATCGACCGAGGCGCATTCTCTAGCCACGCTAACCAATCAACGAGAGTAAACATCGAACAGTCAAAGATATGTAAATATCAAAATTGGCAAATCAGTAAAAAAGAGAAAAGGAATCATAATGCAACTGTGGTGTGATTCCTGGCCAGAGAAACGTCCGGGAGAAGTATCTCGTCCGCGAGATAACGAGGGTAAAAGCAACGCTAACACATTGTCGTTAATATTATTGTTGTTGTCGACAACAATTTGCGTAATGTGATATTAAAGTGTTGGCCAAGAGAGCGTGGTTGAGAATTTCGCCGAGAGGCGGAATCATTACGTGACGAAAAGCTCTTTCTGCGTCTTTCGAAGGATTTAGAATTTAAGGAAGGAGGGGATGATAACGGGGGAGAGAAGAGGGGGGACGGAATGATTAGTATGTCTGACCAAGGATTACACCACGATCACTAAGATTAACATGTGCTGTACATAGCGCAGTGCAGTGCAGGCGGCAGCTGTGGGCTACGGCTCAGCTATGAGAAACATTACCGGTGAATCCGCGATCGAGTGGACTGCAGACCCAGCGAATCGCGCGCTGCGACCTGTGCCGAGTACTCCGGCACGTTCCACTGGGTGGTTAATCGCGTATGTTTGTATATGTACATTATATGTCGACTGTAACTGTACTGTATTTACGTGTGTGTATGCCCGCATATATATATATATATATATATATATATATATATATGTATACATATATATCCAGGTATGGCATGTGTATTAAAATACTACTGAGTATTATCCCTTTTGTGCGGCGCTCGCGCCGCGCGCGTCCGGTAACGATCGATCGCGATCGAGGAAAGAGATCGTCCGAACGCGCTTTTTCTATCATATTCTTTATTTATTTATAGCTCGACATATCAAGGGAGTCCACGTTTCAGCTTAATTTTCATCGCTTGATGAAGGTTAATTTATCAAGGAAAGTAATTTTCAACGGTACTTTCCGTCTACTTAATGTCAACGAGACGTTTTTGTTGAAACTGTGAAAAAGTCGAAAGAAGTACGGGTAAGTCTCGCGGTTTTCTTTTTAAACTTTTGATTGATTATCCGCGCGGCACGTTGTCGTCGGCAAAGAGAATCATAAAATCCAAAAAGTGAAAATTGCACTCCCTTCATACATTCCTCGTTTCCGCGAGAGACGGTCCTCGGAATATATTTACAATTTCCTCTCGAGATTTCTCTTAGCGACTTACGTTAAATTATCGTCGGTAATACGAAAGCGTTTGCGGAAGTTCACGGATATGTTTCTTCTTACACGATAACTAACTTTACTTGTAGAAATTCTGGAAAAGTAGCTGTCTATCGATTTTACCGGGCGCGACTATACAACTCTCTCTTTTTCTCCGAGTTATTTTACGACAGCGAAACGGGAGTATCGATCGCGACGAAGGAGTAACACGATGCGTTCAGCAACAAAATTCGCCGAGAGTACGTTCCGCGCGAGTATTTTTTTTTTTTTTTTTCGAAAACGCTCTTTGACTAGGGAAGAAGAAATGGCGGAAGGGGGGGGGGTAGAAGGGAGAGCACTCTCGATTGTTTGTCCGCGCACGAAGCACTAATGTAAGTAAAATTAATTGACACGATGTACTAGACGAAAGTCTCTACCGTCCCGATTGCTGTAAAAACTGGAAAGACAATAAAAAGTCGCGATAGAGCACGACGTGATTCGACGAGTTAACTTTGGCCGTTGCACATGGACTAAAAACGTGAGTGTCGTTCGGCGTGATGTGTCGTTCGTTGCTTTACAACGTGCACCTGCTGTTTCGAGAGTATGTCGACTTCGACACACGAGTGCAAAGTCGATCGAGGAATGAGAGAGGTAAACGACAGAGATCTCATCCCCCCCGTTACGTTCCTGCCTCGAAAGAGCGCAAAAAGAACGTAAAAAAAAAGCTTCATTTCTTTTTATCGCCTTTTTCGGATATTAGAATTGCCCACGTTTAAAACAACGAGCATCTTTCCGTTTCGATCTACAATTTCTCCAAAAATAAAAAATAAAAAACCGTGAATATAATATTCGTCAGAGAAAATTACGTTCTTCTAATATGAAGATTATTAAGCGATGCTTCATGCGATAGTGATTTATTAAAAGTTTGTTAAGACTCTATAGTTTTAAAAGACGCGTATTTTGTTTGCACGACTCAACGACACAAGATAGAAAACTTGTCCGTTCTTTATCGACGTACGAGACCTATTTGAGAGTGGACTACATGTTTGAATGGACTTGTGTGATGAAAACTGGAAAATTGATATAAAAATTGCGCAAACGCTTTAAAGAAGCTCCTTCGACGCGAGGAACGTTCGAACGCGGATTTTGTGAGTTGTCGATTATACGGTTCCGGAGATGTCGGTCTCGAGAACAACGAGACGTCGTGTTGACTAGTGAGCGTTGTCCAGTGTTGCCTCTGGATGACTGTAGACTGAGTACCTTGCTGGCATAACGAGCGCATCTAATTCGGCGGTGAGGTGTCGTCTGATCATGTGCTTGGCAGGCGGTATGCCCAAAGCGGTGGCCATGGTGTCGCCGGTGAACGACGTCTCCAAGACAACCAGAGCACCGTGTACACCCGAATCTGCAGGAAAGAAGAATAATTTTTTGTTGGAGATTTTAATGTTTTGTGAAAATCAAATTTCTTTTGAAAAAGTGAAAATCCATCCTCTTCTCCTCTATCTTTAACTTGTGTGTCTTATGTTACTTTAATTTCTGCGGATGTGTTGTTTATAAATCTGTTAAACAAATTGTAAGTCGCACAAATATAAGAAATTGTGTAAGAATATATATTTAAATATTGCGATTATAGAAAAGGCTTTAAAAAGCTTAGAGAATTATGTTTCAGAACTTATTCGCACACCCCGAGAGAGAATTTTACTTCACCTTTCAAATTCTCGGCGTATTCCGCGAGATCGATATTCCTCGCCCACCGAATAAACCTTTGATTCGTCCAGACCAAAGGATCCGTGTCAATCTGTTCGCATTGATGTCTCCTGACAGCGAGCGCCTATCACAAAAGCATTACGTTGAGTCTTTGACGGTATTAGTCGGCCGCAATTACGTCGTTTAATTAATCAGTTTCTCATAGAGAAACTTGTTAAGCGGTCGGCTTTATCTCCGTTGTACTACCGTTGTTCAACGGAAGATACGATAGCGCGAACTCGCTCACCTGTCGATCATAATTCAGCATCCGCAGAAGGTGAATACCGTGTACAATGCTGGCCTGGTGAAACTTTCTCGTGACTCCGAGCAGTTTCTCAAGCTCCTTCTTGCTCAGATGGTCCAACATGCGCGCGTCTACCATATTGGTGGCAAAACTTTCCGAATACTGGGCCAGACCGAGATCTGGCAACCACTCGGAACTCACCCAAGTGTGACCGAGCTGGGCAATACACGGATACCGAACGTGACTCGGGTAACGATGTTCCTCGATAGCTAAACGCAGTTTCTTTCGATGAAGCGGATGAGTTACGCCCAAACCGGCTTCCAATTCGGCGTCGCTCAACTCAAGTAGAACCTGCAAGTAGTAATGAGATAAAGCGATTGGATATATTCTGGTTGATCAGATAAACACAATTCTGTAGATCTTGCTAAAATACACAAATTGCAAATCAAATTGTTAAAAAGTGTTCACATAATTAAATATTATTATATAAAATTTGAATATTAACTGTATATTTATAAATATTAAATTTATAAATATTAAACATATTAAATATATTATTTTATATAGAAATATATTATTTTAAATATATTATTTCGTATATAATTAAATATCATTTTTAAACGTATTCTTAATCATGCGAAAATATAATTTAGCCAAATTACGAAACAAGATGAATTATTAAGAATTTCTCACAACTCTCTCTGTCACCAACAGTTATCTAACCAACAGGTTGAACTAACTCAAAGCGGAACGAACGTGACAAGTCCTTTACCTTGCCCGATTTGACATTTTCAGCGCATCGCGGACCATATTGCGGCATTCCGAGAGCCACCTCTAACCAGGCTAAAACGGTCGGTGCTCGCCATCGCTCCATTGGCACGGAGGCCGCTTCTCTGAGCAAACGAAGTTTCTCGGCATAACCCTCCTCGGTGAGTGGCGACCAGGATCGATATGGATCAAAGCCGTCCGAGCCCTCATTGCCGCCGCCTCCACCGCTGGAGCTGTTTGCTGTCTTCCGATGTCGCGAACGGGCGAACACTCTACCGAAAGTGAGAACGCTGATCCATTCATATGTCGATATAACAAGAGACATTTAAAAAATGAAACATATATTTTTATATGTTACCACAGAGTTATCGCTACGCATACAGTAATTTTTCGTCACACATAAAGAGAATGGACATATAATTTACTTTACGCAAACTTTTTTTTTACATTTTTATAAAAAAGTTTGTAAAAATTTTATCACATTGACAATACATCATAATTTTTTAAAAATCGTGATACGTCAAAAATATAATAAAATAATCAAAAAGCGGAAAGAAACATTAAAGTTACTTATTATAATATAATCGAATTTATTTATAATATAATCGGATTAGAGTAAAATAACATCACGAGTAATTTCAAATAATATAATATATATGATCGGTAATACTTTGAATTTGTTAAATCTTCCATTAAACAAATTTCTTTTTTTTCTCTCTCTTGCACATACACACACAACGAAAGAATAAATGAATAAGAAATGCTTCATAATAGTCGATACACTATTATGTTTTTAATTACGTTATTTCCTTCGGAAATAAAGTAATTCTTTATAGGTGAAGGACTGCAGTCTATCAATAAGCTTGACTATGTAAAAACCAATAGAAACTCGAGTAACAAGTAGACAAAAAAACCTCGACACGCATTTTACTTCGCATTTCTTATCACATGTAGTACAGAAACGGTTCAAGACTTTCGATAATTATATTCCTTTTTTTTTTTTTTTTGTTATAAATCTGACGAATCTTTCGGGCAAAATTCGAACACAGCTGTTAGAGAGATAATCTCTAATGTTCGCGTTGTCGGTCGATGAGATAATGGAAGTTCATGGAGAATTTCAACACCTTGTTCCTAACACCTAAAGAGACAGGTCCGTATATCATCCGTCATTTTAGAATAAAAAATCACATTACGAGCGAGACACGAAGAGTCTCACCGACGGTATCTCGAAATAAATGTGATTGAAAAGTCGAGATGTTTCTCCTGTACCTATCTCCGAACGGTTCTGTTTCAAAGAACTCTGCTATATTTTCCACGTGAGACAAATTCTCTTCATAAAGTTTTATATTTTTTTTACATCGTATCTAAATATCACTTTATACTGTTTCTATACGATCGACAATGTTGCGAAGTTGCAATCTTCCTTTTATCGCGTTACGAACTCATTTCGCTACTCGCAGTTCGTACGTTGCTAGGAGAGTAAGACTCGGTAATGACGACACATTCTCTCTGTTGAACTAAGACTAAGAGTCATCAAGGTACAAAAACGAGTGTTGTACAAGCTGTTGTACGCGTGTGAGCGCGCGAGATTGAAAAATCAATGGACACATCCGTGCGCTCGCAAAAATTTCATTCGCCGGTGAAAATAATATCGCATCATATACCGGCATTTTCCATATGGCTCGTTACATATGGGTAAGTGCAAAAGTTTCGATGGATTTCGTGATAGAAAAAAAAAAAAAAAATGGATCAAGTAATTTTATATGTAAAAAAAAAAAACCGATTTGCTCGCTCTACCAAGTAATCCACATTGTTTTCTATTATTTATCGTTGTAGAATAAATAAATAGTAGTACAAAAATCACTTGGTCCATTTTTCTATCACAAAATCCATCAAAACTGTTGCGCACTCGCCCATTTTTTCTTAACATCGCTTTTTAATTGATCGAAAAACCGTTTCACTTGTAATTACTCGTATTATTATTTCCGATAATGACACAACACGGCTTATTTACGAGAAACGAGCTGCATAATTAACTAACTAATTGATGTTTTACGCAATTAACGCGCAATTAACGTGTCACAATAAGAAAAGTCGAAAAATAATTACGTAAACAACGTAATTGGATTTATGTAGTTATTTTCTTGAAGCGAATTATTTTGCCCAAATCAATTGCGATTTTGCGCGCAAATGTAAAATATAAACGTTTTCACGAATAGCGATCTTCTTACCTTGAAATGGATCCCCATGTGCCGCCGCGAGTGGCGGACGATCGCGAATGCGCGGCAGGTGCGACGACAGGTGGCGGCTGCTTGTTCCTTCTCGGCTCGGATTCCAACGGGCTGGATAGTTGCTCGACCGATCGCGATAGCGAGGAATTGTCCATGGACCTTGAGAATGCGTTCAGCGGCGATAGCGTGGGGCTGCAATCTTTCGGTGTGGTCGCGGCTGGAAATAGAAGAGATCGCTCGATTGAGCATCACACGTCGCTCCACACGACGTATCCTCGGATTTTCCGACCGAGCTCACGGAACAGAAACGGAATGATAGAAATAGAATCGCGGGGAAAGGGGGGAGGGGGAATGTAACGAGATATGCAGAGGGAATTTAATAAAAAGCCCTGCTTGTCTCATAAATATATAAATTTGAAGAATTATTTGAATTGTTTGCGTGATGTTTTTTTGTATGCGCCGCTCTTGTTAATATACTATTTAGAAAAAGATATTTTATCGCATTAAAAAAAAATGCATAAGAAAGAAATATAACGTCAATGTGTTAGATGT
The DNA here is from genome assembly GCF_002006095.1 of Pseudomyrmex gracilis. NCBI lineage: Eukaryota > Metazoa > Arthropoda > Insecta > Hymenoptera > Formicidae > Pseudomyrmex > Pseudomyrmex gracilis. The sequence continues at coordinate 95,230 of NW_018020856.1, read as the reverse complement.
AATTGAGACGTTATCAAGATAGAGTAGAAGTAAAAAGTGAATCATCATCGACAAGCTTTTAATTATCTTGCTTTTAATTAATGTTGCTTATGAAATATCGTTACTTCGTGTGAAAAGTAGTTTCCAACGCGATCGCGACAAAACTCGTTAGTTTCGAAATTATTATCCTGTTTTTAATGATGACACAGCGAGAGGCAATCGATTCAAGTCACATAAAGAACACACAGCGCGTCGTGCGGCGATCCTCTGCTCGCGTGCAAAAAGTCCTTTTCGTGGGCATAGCTCGTTCTTGTCATCTGTCAGAGGGTTTACGTGCATGCGCATGCATTCGGGCCATGTAGCAGGCAGGACTTGTATCGAGGACACATCCTTGGGGACTCTCGGCACTGGTTAAACTTTTTTACGTAGCGAGAAAAACGATGATTTATTCGACGAGTGAATCTTAGATCCCATTCGGGGACCGTCGGTTCACCATATAGAGATGCACGCCGATACACACACGTCGATACACACACAGACACACCACAGAAACAAATAGCTGCAGGGTGACCAGAATACGACCAGTGATTATGTGCCGGTTTTCATAATTACAGAGAAATTGAATTTGATTTGCAAAGAAGAAATACCGATTGCGCAAGATTTATATTAAAACAAAACCAGATCGCGCAGAAATATTTTAACGCGCGACAAATCTGCGTGTCGTCAAACAAATGTGCAAAAGTTATTCATCTGCTTGTTTCGTGATCGATCATTTATCGTTAACGATTCAAACCGGTCACCTTGCGATTGCTTGCGAAAGAGAAAAAGAGAAAAACACACATGCGCGCGCGCGCGCGCACACACACACACACACACACACGTACAGAAGCAGCGGAGTCGTCCGACGACGACGGGAGAGACGGAAGAGAGCGCCGAGAGTAACAAGGGTAGTGACGACGATCAGTGATTTATGCTCTTGGACACTTACATTGGTATATGTGGGGTGGTGCTACGGAGGATACCACGGAGATGCTGTCCATGTCGAGACCGCTGCCCTCGACCGTAATTGTCGGCGTGCCTGCGCGGAAATATATAAAGGACATCAATTTCTCAGTGAAGGGGAAGAGAAGTGCGGGGGAGAAAAGTGTTGTCGGTGGGTGACCCACGACACGAGCCTCCTTCAGCCCGTCAAGCTGCTGTCAAGAACGAGCTTCCCTCGAGGTAGGTCGCGCTTGTGTTCTTTATGTCGCTGCGCCCTTACGGCGATAACGGAGATAACGCGAGCTCGCCGTTGAAAGTGGGACAAAGAGAGACGAGACGAACACGTCGCGACGTTGGAAAGTGCAAAGTAACTAGACGCTTGACTTTTTGCACGAGGAGATAATGGACGCGGCCATTAGCGAAAATTTCTGTCTGGCTAATAGAGAAAGTTTTAATTGATAACTTCTCGCGTGCGCGCACACGACATTATGTCGAATTGGCCGTAATTAACTTTTAAATTCCTTCGATATTATTGGCCGAGAGACAAATTCTTATATATATATTGTCGCTTTCGACGAATTATACAATTTTATTTATTTATCCGCTGTCAATTATGCGTGATCTATTTAACATTCTTTATTTAGATAACAACATTAATAACAATAATTAATTATTAATGTGTGTGCGAATTTATTTATGTGTTACGCATAATACCAAGCTTGTTATTTCAAAAAAGCGTTCAGTAGAAAAAAAGTACGTCATCGATAAATAAAACAATAAAAAAAAAAAATATATCCTAAGTAAATCTTTAACGTGTTAAAAACTTTTGATGTAAGACTGATAAGAGATGAGTCTTTGAAACGGTGAGCGTTTCTACGCATCCCATCGTCCCATCGCGAAATCATGCATGCGCATCGAGCTCCAATCCCGCGCGCACTCTAGTAACCGCGACTGTTTGCCGGAATCCAATCGATCAAACCGTTTTGATGCAACGGCACGGCGATTGGCTGAATAATACATGAAGGAAGCGTGCTCGATTAGACCGCCACTACCTACGTTCGATTAACATACGCGGTCTGACGGCCGAGCGCCGCTCGACTATTTTTCAAACCGGTACTTAGCCGGATGTGCACTGCAATCCCTTCTAACTGGGCGATTAATCTTGAGGCCTCGTTGCACCTAAACGCCAGAGTCATTATCTCCTAAGCGGGTGTCACTCCGATTGTGATTAATAGTAGAGCTCGATACACACACCTCCAAAAATGTTCTTTCCTCGTCACATCGCTTAATGACGCGAAAAGTCTATTGTCGCTATTGTTACGTCACTACTCTTATTACAACCTACGATATTATACAGGATGTTTGAAACATTTTTACACAGCCCAAAGTGTATAAATCATAGATTGGGATCGATCTCGACAGAAAAGTCATTTTGCAAACCTCGCAATACTTATTGAATATAAATTTAATTAATGTGATCAATATTTGTTGAGTACAATTAACAAATGTGAGCCCCAATGAGCGCGTGGGAAGCGACAGTCCGGATTCTGTGGGCGTGTATAATTTTCATTTGTGACAATCAAGTTGCAATCAAGAAGCTGTGTCACAAATTGCTCGCTTGTTTGCTCCGCTTCTCGTGTGTTGCTAGGAGAAATTTATCTATTGCGTGAGATAAGCTAGTTTTTTTTTCTTTAAAACTGAAAATCACACCTGCCTGAACGGAGTCCGGATCGTCGCTTTCCGCGCGCAAACCGGTTCACATTTTAATTAATTAATAATTCAATAAATATTGCGAATTGTGCAAAAAAAAAAAAAAAATAACTTTTCTGTTGAGACTGACCGAATCTATCTTCACGTACTTCGGCTGTGTCAGAATTTTTTAGACACTCTGTAGATATTATCTATTTATATATGATATTAAACTGTTTTTGTTTAAGACGATTATATGTCGCACAAACTTAAGCACATACGTTTCGCTTCGTGTAATTTCTTTGATATTACATATGTACAATCCGCATCTGAACGCAATATTTAAACAATTACACAGGGATGCTTTACGATTTTTCGCTTAAATTTGATTTCGCGCAAATTATTCTCTCTTTTTAGTTATTCAATAGTCTAAGTGTAATCTTCACTTCGCTCGGTAAGTAAAATACTCAATGATCGGCACTTTAAAAGCAACATTAGTTCCAGAAATTTCATAACAAAGACGAGAGAGTCTTGAAGATGAATTTTGCGGTGCATTCTTCTGCAATTAACGACCAACCAATTGAGTTGCTATTGTTTAAAGCGGACCCACGCAAAACTGAAGAGGTTGCATAAAAAGACTAAACGTTGAACGTTCAATAGTTGTTAGACATTTGCACGAAAAATATAAAATATCAGATAAAAAGTAACTATAAACAAACGTGTTAAAAATTAGAAAAAAATCAATAAATGCCAATCATTGGGAGAGACCAGCTAGGTTTTTGTTACCCTTACAATTAACAACCGCTGAAAGAAACAAAAAAATTTTTAATCGCTGTCAGAGCGACGCTTACCGTCCGTCGTGGAGTCCGAGAGATTTCCGCCGACGCTGGTCGCGCCGCCGCTCTCGCGATCGCTCGATCCACGCACGCCGCTGTCAGCGCTGCAGCTGCCCCGATCGCCGGCCTGGCCGCCGGAGGATCCACCCGCGCCCGCTCCCGCAACTACATTGCCCACGGACACGCCGAGCTCGGTGGTGCCTAACGGCGGCTGAGAATTCATATGAGGAATAATTCCAACGACGCCACCGACGCCACCGCCGCCGCCACCGCCGCCGCCGCCGCTGCTACTTCCGGCACCGGGTGTCGCGGCGCCGTTCACGCTACCCCGCGGAAACGAA
>NW_018020856.1:70408-91334 GCF_002006095.1 Pseudomyrmex gracilis | reverse complement strand
TCCGCCAGCTGACGTTGCAGCTGCAACCATGTAATAAAAGATGTATTTAAAGAGATGCGGAGAACGTTACATGACGACCTCGGGCAATAAGGAGTCCGGGAATACCGCTCTGATGTATTAAGAAATTTACGTGACAGTGAGAAGTCTTTGCGCGATAATTACATCACTCAAATTATATCGAAGATCGGTATATAGTCGACGAAGACAAAAAAGAAAAAGCTAACTACAACGTTCGATGTAATTGCAAGCGGAAAGAGAAAAAGTGCTATTTGCGTTTATCTCGCGTTTTTTAAAGTACACAATATTCTGTAGATCGCGTGATACACGAAGCGAGTATGAAGATTCTAAGCACCAGGTTTTTGTACGGAATCTTCTCGAGAACTGATCGAGAATGGGGAGCGTCATCGACTTATAACTCGTCAGGCCCCAGAATTACAACCTCCTCGTGCGCTCTCAACGCGGAGGACTCGTGCTCACCTCTTTTATGGTCGCGTGTGCGTGCGAGAGGGCGGCCTCTTTGTCGGCCAAACTGGCCGCGAGGCTCAGACTTCGATCGGCCTCGTCCCTCGCCGCCCTTAAAAGACTCCAGCGTTCCCTCTCTCGCTCCCGTTCGCGTTCCTCCGACGGTATGCCGGCTCCTTGCTGCTGAAGACGTCCCAGAGTCGCCTCGTTCTCCCGCATCCGCTGCAATCAACAGTCAAAGAGACCCATGTCCGGGCAGTGACTCCGCCCCCCGAAACCTTTATCGTCTACCGTGGCATGCAAATGATTTGAAAAATTGCGAAGAGCACGGCAAAGAAGCTGGGGGGGGACTGGACCTATTATAACTTGGACGTGGAATATTTTACAATATATAATTCTTCTTTTCCGCGCGCGTTGCGGTATATAAGAGCGAAAAAACACGTGACGTAAAAATTTATCTTTACGACAAATAAATTTAACGTAATATTGCGACAATTGCGAATCAATATTTCAAAAATGTGACGCGAATTACAAAACGGATTAATGATTAATCAGAAAGCGTGGCAAATCGCAGAGACCTCTGGGAGATCTCTGACAGGATAACGATCCGATACGTTCGACAAAACAAAACTTCGGTTTGGCACCGATGCGCGATGAGATTTCGTCAAAACAGCAGACAAACTAATAACACCGACGAGATAGTAAATAACCGACCGAAATCCAATCAGAATCCGGAAACAAACATCCGGATTGTATTTGCTAAAATGTCAATCGACGCGAAACTGTTTCGCTCAGCGACGTTTATCTCGAGCACCCGTCGTCCGGAGTGGAAAATGAGCGAGAGGACACTCGAGACGCGCGCGAGATTCAGATCTTCGATACGCGCGAGACGACTCTTGTGATGTGCTCTCTCCATCGATAATTTCATCTCGCGCATAATTAATTCTCAGTCGGTGCAACATTTTGTATAATTAAGTGGAATAATTGAGAGCACCGTGTGGTAAATTCGCGGCAAAACACACTCTATTTGCGTCCCGAGGATAAAATTAATAACAGCGAAATTAGCTCCAACAATTATTCCAATTGTTCATATTCGCAAACTATTTTCAAATAAACTGCTAGAACTTGTTTCGTTATTCTCCAAATTTTACATTTTACGTTTTTTCTAGAATATTTTTCGTGAATTTGCGATTGTATTTTTGCTTTTGTTGAACTTGCGATTGTGTATTTTTACTTCTGCGCATTGTGTTGTTATAGATATTTGTTTTCGTCGAAAAATTTCACGTTTCAACTGTATATCTTGAGAACGAAATGAACAGAGCGAATTTTTTCCGCGAGAAATCGAAGAGGATGGGGCTCGAATTTCGGTTGCGAATGACGCAGTTGCATTTTAATGCGCGAATAAACATGATGTTTACTATCGGCTATTAGACACTTCCGTCGACTACGGTATCGACTACGGTAAAGTTAATCCACTTATCTCTCCCTCGAGCGCGAGCAACTCTGTCGTACGTATAACAGGTGTTGCAGGCAAGGTTTATCGGTTAAACTTTACGGCAACACGGTTATTACAGGCGGCGCGCGGATCATCCAGGCGTCGGCTGTTAGCACATCGTAGTCTCATCCTCAAAAACTATTGCGTGATATCCTGCAGGCAGGTACGAAGTTCTTCGTTCATATCCGATACAATTCGCGAAGCTTAAAGTAGCGACGGACGTCATTTACGCGTCGCGCAAAGTTTACGAGCGAAATCCGATCTCGAGATTCTGCTTCTTCATTATGTTGATTAATTTCACTAACGTGAATTTATTATTACGGAACGAAATTTGTCATTCTAGTTAATTATTCTGGTTTATTAAATCAAGAAGCATATATATATCTAGAACTTTGAGAGAATTATTATGCTGAATGCGAAATATATTTTTAACGTGTCAAATCAGTACATTTATGAAATTCGAATCGAACAACAATTCCAGAATTTGTACAAGATGCTGCTTTGCGTCACATATGTATGAATTAATTCATTTGACTCACCAATAAAATTAAAAAAATCTCATTCACAAAAAAGACATCTTAACCGAAAGTCCAATCTGTCATATTTCACGGCAATCGCTTTTTCAATTTGTAGTTTTTGTTTTTTCTCGCTGAACTGACCACACTAGTTCAGAGTTTATCTTTTTTCCCTTCACACATTTAGAGTGAAAAAGATAAACTCCGAACTAGTGCAACTAGTTCAGTGAAAAAGAACAAACCAAGTAGTCACCGAGGCACTAGGTGAATTTCTCGCGATATTAAAAAATGACTTATGATTTAACATAAATAACAATAACGTGAAATATATACAAATATACGGCTCTCTTAAGTATAGGCTAAATAATAATCAACAATTAAATAATTCTTGTTGCATTTTCGAAGTTTTCGCGAAGAGACGAAAAGGATTTGCGAAAGAAAGTTAATGTTTTCATTTTGTCTCAAGTTCTCGTTCCGTCGTTATCTTAACGAAATCTTTGCGTTTATACAAGCATTCACATAAAACACTCGAGCGTATTATATTCCTCGGAAGCAAGACCGTTGTATGTAAATGTGTGAATAATGTCTACAATAATCTTCCGCAACAAGCACGACGCGCAAGAGAAAAAAAAACCAGTTTGGAGATTTCAGCAACGAGGAGGTAATTTCATCAGCGTTTCATCATGAGTTTCCGTAAGCGCATCATCTTCGGATATGACGTTCAGACAATAAAAGGAAGGGCCGGAAAACATGTCAAGACTCGCAAATTCGAACAAAAGCGGGCAAGATGAAAGAAAATGCGCACAATATATAAGATTTACGTATCTTCCACACGCTAGATACACGCAATTCTTCTTTGTATTCAATAACAGATATTCGAATTCTGAATACACAAAGCTCAATTAAGAAAAAAATTACGAGAAGATGACTTTTGTTAAAAAATAAGACCGCCGAGACTTGGATATTTTTTTATCTCATGTGCATTAAAAGTGAGATTGAAACAAAAATTTAAAGAAATTCAATTTGCGCTCAAACGAATTTGAAAACATCTAAGTTGAAATGAATTTTGTGAGCTTACTATTTGTGATCCACCGCTAGTAATGATTTAATAATTAATCAAAAATTAATCAAAAATTTTAATACTGTTGGGGCGTTTCGTCATTTATTTTTGATCATCTTCAGCCAATTAATATTTAATATTTAATAAGCAAAAGTATAAAATTGTAACCGCCTGTCATTAGCCAAAGAAAACCGAACAACGACGTACAATGAGTGCATTACAGTGTCATATTAAAGTTGTCAAATTAAAGTTGTCAAATTAAAGTTTTGTCAAATTGAAAAAAACCATTGATTATCCTCAGTCCCGCCAACAAAACCGAAAAACATATTTCACCTCACAACGTTGTGCTTTGTTTTCTTCGGCTGATGACAGGCGATTACAATGATAAAGGTTTTAATTATTAAAATTGGCTGAAAAGAATGGTCGAAAATAAATGATCAAAACACGTCTCTCAACAATATTAGAATTACTTCTCATTAATTATTAATTACTATAATCGATGAATCACAGCTCGTAAAATTTGTTTCAATTCAGATTTCTTTCCAGAAGCTCGGTTTTTATTGAAAAAAGTTTGTCGTGGCTAATTTAAAAAGTCATTATAAACTGTCAAGTGACGCGAGATAATATTACTGTGCGTTATAAAAGTATTATATTGTCGCAAGAAATTAAATATCTGAAAAATTCCTCTCCTCTCGTCTACGAACACAATCGCGGCTCGTCGAGGAAGAGAAAATTGAGAATAACGGAAGATAGAAAATCCCTAAGACCTCGTGTTACCAAGAGTATAGTGACATCGGCACTCGCAAGAGACGAAGTGGATTATACAGAAGGAGAAAGAGCGCGGGCGAACGCATAAGGGAGGAAGGAAGAAGAAAAAAAAATGAAGGAAAATTGACGGAGCGCTTTATGGAGGGAAAGGCTGCCGTAAAAACCGGAGGCGACGCGTGTATTCTTTCGGGATGGCAGAGGCAACACGAGGGAACCTGCAACGGCCCGTGTAACGTCGCTGTCAGTGACACTTAAGTCTGATATTTTCATCAGGAACCTTCCTCTGAGTAACGAAGTCTCTTCACAGACGAGCAGCTTGCGAAATTTCACTTTTCGCAAGATCAAGCTCGCGCAACATTTTTAATTTCGTCGGAAACAAACACGGTAGCGCTTTATACGACGTGCGTGTACATTTTTCTCATTTTTGCAAAACAAAACTGTATAAAATATGAAAGCGGAAACCCAATGTAAGAACGTAACATGAAGAAACATGAAGAAATTTCTCTTTTTGTACCTTTCGTTAAAAAAAAAATATATATATATATATTATATATATCCAAAAAGTTCGTTGCACGTTTATGTACACATTTCCGCGCTCACGACAATTAAATTAATTTTTCTTCCGCGCTCTATACTTTCTTTGTACCACACCGACGCTTTTTCCTGCGGAGCGCGCAACGTTGTTAGGTTTCCATTTCGGCGCGTTGTAAAAATTCTGTTTCCTTGATATTCGCACAAAAGAGCACTAAGCGCGCGTCACAAAAGAACGGAATCTTATTAATTAATTGTGGATTCTTTCGTCCGCGATATACCGCACCACGCGCTCTGCGCGTAATAACACTTTTATTAAAATACCAACTATATATTTCGGCTAAAAAAAAAAACCACGATGATCCGCTTTTGATCTTCGCGCGCACAGCCACATCCGCGCGTCCGCGACAATAGTATTAATTAATTCTTAGCGCTCTTCGTGCGCAAAAAAAACCTCGTCATCGCGATATCAAAACGCGCCATTTTAATTCGAATATAATTGCTTGTTTCCTGCAGAGTCGTTTTCAATTTTTCCAGCTATTTTCCGTCATTAAACGTAATTGTTGTTCAATTATTATTGACACAAAAATATTTCACTTTATCAATTTTATCTTTCAGAAAAATTGAAATCTAGATTTCGATATTCTCAGTAATAATTAATAATTAATATTTTCAACTTAATTATTTTATCATCACACAAAGTAAGTTATTTTTTTATTCTGTTCCTCAGTTTTTTGTATTCTAATTATTGTTTCGCAAGTAATTAAAGAAGCAATTTGCGCTTCACGTGCTCGAGTAATCTCGTACGCTTGTATGCGCTCCGTTTTACGTAGGCTTTTCAAGAGAACCGAGGCTCACAGTTCTGTCTTTGTCCCCGAGGGTTGATAACAATCAGTAGCGACAAAGGCTCGCTACATTCTCGCCCTCTTTGCCACGGCGCGTCGTTACACATTGGCTTAAGACCGAACGGCCCCGTTACACCGGAGGGGCAATCTTGATGCGCGATGCGCTCTCGAAGTCGGTGCTTGAAGTGTCCTCCAACGGTAACAAGCTTTACCCACGATTTCCCACCATTGTGTCTTATCCCGGAGAATTTGCTCGAAAGATCGAATCCAACGTGAACACGATACGCATATATTGCTCGTTCGTATTTCAAATTTACGAAATTACGCACGTGTCTATGTTCGAGATAAAATACCTTTGCAAATTTTCAATATCGTTTGCGCGCACTTTCAAGAGCGACGAGATATTGAAGAATTACGTGTCTGACACACCTGGGGCGTGTAAAGACCAAGCGTGGAACTGCAGCGCGCTACGTTCATCACTCGCAGAGAAAAAAAGAGAAAGAGAGAAACGCCGCTGTTCATTTAACGGAATTGAAATGACCGCGGTCCGACGCAGCTCGGTCATAACGGTCTCGGTAAAATGAGAAATTCCGACGGCAAGTTTAATGAAAGTATTTAACAGACAAAATATTATATTGCTGAGTACGTGTCGCTTTTCTGCACCTGCGGTCTCGATTTTGCGCGCGCGCCCTCTCCCCTCGAGAAAATTGAAACGCGGTCAGTGAGCGACCGTCGGAAGCATCTTCGGGATCGTGAATATAACTTTTTAATTCTGTAATGCTCTTCAGCAAGCGGTTTAATATGCGAACACCTCTCTTAAAACAACACCCTTCGCGCGCGCGCGTGCTCGTAAATTAATAAAGTTTCAAGAACGATCTAATTACTAATTAATTGCTCGAGGAAAAAAAAAGAACGGTGGTACCAATTGCGTATAAAAAAGTTTTAACTACGTTCGCACAATGGCGGTCTCGGGACTCGCTTTTTTTTTTTTTTTTTTTTATTCTCTCAATATTTTCGCGTTGGCTTCATAAAGACGCATTAAAGGCGAAATTAAAACCGCGAAGCGGTTTCGCGGTCGTTTCGCATTGTTCTCAATTTCTATTAGTCGGTCGCTTTAACGGGCGGACGGGGAAATTTGGTTACGGTTTAATCGTTAAATCATTCATCGTCATATATCGCGCGCGTCGCGAGTTTGTGTCGCAATTTTATCGAACAATCGCGCGGTTACGACAACGAATCGCTCGAGAGAGAGGTCAAGCTCCACTTCATCATTTTTGCGGAGATTTTTTTAAAATCTCAGCAGAATTTTCATCGCGACGAAGTAAAATGCTGTCAAATTTTGTTCGCTATTTTTTCTGTTGTGAGAAATTCAAGAGTCCGAGAGAGATGAAAAAAAAAAAAAAAAACTGCTGACGACGATATCGGAACGAAATTGAGAAAATGCAAACGTGCACAGCAGAATGGGAGAAAGAGAGATTTCGAAAGATGGATATATTTATAAATCCTAACACACGCGCGCGTTCGCGCGACTTCTCAGTCATTTTTTTTTTTTCATACTGGCGGCAATTAATACGTTCGCTCAGGAAAAAGAAAAAAATAAGTGGCTTTTCCCCTAATGCTATTTCAAGCACTCGTCGGGAAAAAAAAAACTCACGAAAGTAGACCGTTCTATATGATTTTAATGAAATCGTTCTAACGTTATATCACGCGAAAAAAGTTTCAGTTGATATCCCCATTTTGCGTTCTTCATCTCTCCCGCGCTTTGATAAACCGTCTCATAATGGATTTGCTATTAGCAAATATACGATTCGTTTTTCTCGCGGATATTTTTACGTTGTAGATAAAAAAAAAAAAAAAAAAAAAAAAGAAAAAAAGCTTGGGAGAGAAAATTATGGGTGCGCCGAGGCGATTTCGAAAGTTGAACGTTCATAAATATCGAGCGCGGCGAAGCACTCTCCGTTTTCGCCTCCCTTCCTAATTCATTCGTCGCGCGCGCGGCACCTATCGAAAATCGATCCTACTGTATGAGATATGCAAATTTGCGAGAGCAGCATTAGAGTTACTTACTTTCCCAATTGTTTACCGCTCCCATTTGCGGAATCGTAAAACATCGCGATTAAGATTCGCGCGAACGTGATTTCCACCCCAGGAGGTGAGTTTTAACACGCGATGTGTGTTTCATCGGCTAGACGTGAAGCGAACATCTTTCGATTCTCCTCCCGTTGTGAATCCCGTGAAAATATATCTTGTTGTCACAGACGTAGCCACAACAATAAAAAGCATTATTATAAAATATTCTTGTCAACGTTTGAAATAAAATCGTTTCAATATTTCTCGTCGGTTCTAACACAACGATCCGTTCGAGATCTTATCGCATAAAAATCTAAAGTCGTAACCGTCCCGCAAGAAAGAACGTTTTTTGCTCTCGAGAATATAAACGTAAAATTCCTTTATCAGCAGAATTTTTCATACTAATACTTTTTAATGAAAAATTCCAGAAGGTATTAAAATCATTTACAATTTATCCCCATATCGACAGAATTTATTCGGAGAACGATTGTTTAATCAATCCCCCCTCCTTCTTTCTTTCCGCGCTTGCTGAAAGAGGACACTTGTTTGCCGTACTTTTCATCATTGTTCACAAGCTCTTCTTCTTCAAGTTTACAGATAACGACTTTGTTATTAAAAAAAAAAAAAAAAAAAAAAGAGCATTTGAGAACATGCGAGGAATATTGCGAAAGTTGCTATCCGCTGACTCACCTGTTCGTAATTTCGTATAAAATCGCGAAGTTCGCGCTCTTTGTCCTCGAGAGTGCCGTAGAGCGCTTTCATCTGATTGAGAAGATCGAACTTCTCCGCCTTGAGCCGCTTACGATCAGCCTTCAACGCCTGCAGCGCCTCCTTCGCATGCTGCAGTTCCATCTCCAGGGCGACGAAGCGGGCCTCTTCCTCCATAGCGGCGTCCTCGGAGCCGACTTCGCCGCGCGCCGCGCCGCTCAGCAACAATCTCCTCAACCTGGCGACTTCGGCCACCAATCTTTCGTTCTCCAACCGCAATCGTCTGGCGCTGGCCAATTCCGCGTGTCCACCCCCGTGAATGTTGGACAGTCTAGATGCCACTACCGGGTCGCCGATTCCTGCCAATGTCCAAGAAAAAACAACTAAATTTATTTATTCGTAACAAATATATACAGAGAGCTCTCTCTCTTTAATTATTCAACTAGCAAAGAACTAGTTGCTGGATGTGTGTGTAAAAATATATTTACTCGCTCTCTTTGGAGCTTTATAAGCTAAATCTAGGAATAAGAATTTTTCAGAAGTAGATGAAAAATGAATGATCTGTTGATGGCCTCATACGTGCGAGCCCGCGTATGATTAATATATATCTCTAGTCCAAATCTATATCCAAATCACGAACGTCGTCTCTCCGCGATCTGCAATCTAGACAGCATATTGCGATAAGCACATAGTCTAGCTTTTCATGTTCCGACCACAGTGTGGTGATAATCGATCGAACACGAGCACGATCGTAAGATAATCCGCGACCGCCTCGTGTTCTCTTTGTGTTTGTTGCATAATTTCGCAGCGTAGATATATTATATATGTATATATATATTATATATGTATATATATATATATATATATATATTATATTATATATATTATATATGTATTTTTTTTAATGTGTAAATTAACACACATAATAATTGACTTAAATGCATCTCGTATTGCATAAATTATTTCTTTTACGTGAAATTCGAAAAAATTAAAAAAGACACTTTGGCTTCTTTTAAATCAATTTTATCGATAAAACATGCAGATTAAGAAAAAAAATACGGGGAAAAAAATAACAACTTTATCTTCCTGATCACACACGTCAAATTGTTTTTTTGTCTCTTGACGTGAATGATCATTTCCGCAATTCTTGAGAACGCCGTTGTTAATTTTATTTTAGAAAAGCTCGGAACGGGATTTCTCTGTATCTGGTTATCTCTTACGGGTCATGTGTCTGAGCGATATGAGCGCTCTGAGATTTCTCTCAGCAGGTAGCACAATGAACGGCGCGGCTCACCGCTATCGAGGACAATCCGCGCTCTCAAAGGGGGTCAGAAAGAATCGGTCGTTCATAATTAAAGTCCGGACTACCCACCGAGGGAATTAGCCGGGGATGACGGTCTGCTGCCCGGTGCCGGTCCGGGCGGTTCATTGTCCTCGTCGCCTCGCGCGTCCCCGTCTACTAGATCCTTATCGGCGTCCTTTTGCTCGTGATCGTTCATCTCCTTGCTGGATCGCAGGGAGTCGCGGTTAGCAATCGATATCCGCAGTCGTTCCGCGCTAGAGCGCTCGTTGCTGCCGCGATGAAGATAGCCGCCCCGGTTGGCCGGTCCCCGATCCGGACTGGCGCTGCCCGATCGCGAGTCCACGCTGCCCCCGGATCCACCTCCCAGCCGCGTCTTCTCAAGGGCGGGGGCGCAGGGACGACGAGCCTTCTCGCTCGGACTTCGACAGGGCGAGCCATTTCTTCGTTCTGGCGGAGAGAAAAAATCAAACAAATAAAAATGTCTTCTCGATCTTTTTTCTAATTAGATAAAGTGCTTTAAAAAAGAAAAAATATAAATTACTTAACAAAAATGTGTGCGTATATTTCACTGATACGTATATTTTGCGCATATTTTTTTACGACCGAGAATGATGTGCGAATTTTTCTCTGCGCGCAAATTTCTTCTCTTTGAAAGCAATCGGTAGGCAAAACGCCACTTTCGTCCGGCTACATATAACACGGATAATATCCATTTCCCAATATAACACGAATCGAATTTGTAATTACATTCGAATCAATGTAGTAATAAGTTCAGTGTGTTTTATTCAATTAACTAACACGATGGATTTATAGCGGCGCGAGGAGCGTATGTACAGTACGTTTGCAATCAGCGTGTAATTTAAATCGAGCGTTAATTAATCATTCAACTGTGGTTCGGCATGGTGCGTGTTCGGATCGCGTATTTAGCGTCCGTCTCTCTTTAAACGTTGCGAGAAACGATCGGCGGGAAAAAAGATTCGCGAGAAACTCGGGATTCGAGAGGAGGCGGACGACGACGACAACGACGACGACGACGACGACGAGGAGGTAGACTCGATTATGGCGAATCGGAAGGGAGTGGTGACGCGACAGACGGAGAAAAACGACTTATATATTGACGCGTACGGAGAAATCGCTGGAATGAAGCCAGCCTTTACTTGGAATGTGCGTTCGAGACGGATGCGCTCGATAAGGCGGATCTCTCCGCTACGAACGCTGAAGCGCGCGTGATCGATTGACCCAATGTACCGACCGGTCCTCGGAAATGCACTCTCGTCTCGAATTTGCATGCGCACGCGGGTCTCCGCTCTCTCCCTTAAGTGGATCTGTTGGCAACTCTCCTTGATGAGTAAGAGAGTACGGACACAGAATTGCATAATGTACTAGCCGTGTCTTTGATCTTCCGTATAAGTAGGTCTTTCGCGAACGTGTTAATACGTTTCTCCCGTGCGCGTCCATACACGCACAGAATGTATGTATTTAACAACCGAGTGCTTAAAACTTTCAAGATTTTATTCCGTGACGAATGACGCGCCGTTTTGCATAAGACAAAGCTGCGACAAAGTGCGAAAACGTACGGCGGTGTGTGTGCAAAATCTCGTAAAATATAGCAACAAACAGATCGACAAATCATTATTGTAGAGAGTTCGCAGAATGATTTTCAATCTTTGTATAAAAGAAACTCAGCTATATATATATAAGCTGAGCAATATAAGTAGTTGTTCGAAATGTTGATCCACAAGCTTAAGAGATCAGCGAGGAAAACCGCGGAATCGACATGGAAACAACAACTGTGGGATATTCGGAATAACTCGGCAAACAGTCAAAACAAACGCGGAAATGCACAGAGAAACATTCGCGTCGTCTTAAAATTTCATTTCCGCGCGAACTTCTTAAAAAGTCTTATCCCAAGCCGAAGCTCCCGCGCGAAGTCGATAACTTTCAGTTCGCGTTAAGCGTAATTCCGTCGTTTCCTGCTACGCGCGGCGGTGCTGTCTTTTTATGAAAATACTTTCGCAAAATAAATTCAAGCGGGAAAACTCTCTCTCTCTCTCTCTCTCTCTCGAGATCTCGTTCTTTTCGACGAGCGAGATTCGCGCGTAAGTCTTTTCATGTAAATCAAACGATATCTTTTAAAAAAACTACTTATCGTGTTCCGTGAACGGTTATTTGCTCTTACAGTAGGTACAGCTTTGAACACGTTTATTCGAAATATACTAAAGGAATTAAACTATATACTAAAAAAAAAAAAATGGAAAAAAATAAAACAAAATAAATTATAGAAAAAATTGAAAATCAAGAGAATTAATCAAACGTAAAAGAGTCAAAGTTCGGTCACAGATTATATACGAACCTATAGGACTGGCTCGCCGATCGATAGGACTGGTCCTGTCCTTCTTGTCCACCGGGCTGGTTCTCTTGTCAATGGGACTAGCGGATTTATCGCTGGCCGAGCTTCGCTTCTCGATCGGGCTGCTCCCGGCGCTGAGCCGCTTGCCATCTTCCGCCTGTTGCTGAACTTCCACTTCCTGACCGGGAATGATGTTGCCGCCAGAAGCGGCGGTTGATGTGCCGGAATTGTTGTTGCTGTTAGCGCTACCGTTGCCGGCCGCCGCCCCGGAATTGTTGTTATTTAGTACGATCGGCAAGGCGCCGCGTACATCACGCAACTCGCCCCGAAGTGTGGCGCACTCGCCCCTAGCGCGTTCCAGCTCGCCGTCGAGCCGTGCGCCGGTCGCTGCGTTCTCCTCCACCATCACGCGAAATTTTGCCTGCAAATAGAACGCAAGAAATATGTATGCGAATGAAGCACAATGTGAAATGGAAATGATTTAATTTAAGCAAACGTCGCGGGATAATTTAAAAGCCGCGAGAGCGGCTTTAAAATTTCAATTGAAGATAAATTTTGTGCAGTAGTCTATTAGTTTGCAAGTATATATCAAATTACGTGTATACATTAACTCGAGTTTTCAGATGTGTAAAAGATGTAGTCATCTTTAAAATGCTTGAGAAAAACAAAATTTCTTGCACATTTTTCGGCCAAGGCTGCGTGAAAGTTTCCCCAACCTATCATTTACGCGTCTGTCGTTCTTACAAAGTTAATGCGCGCGAAACGAGCGAATCGGCGAGATAAAAGTTTCGGCCGAAACGTCTGGCGCGAAACGCGCAAATATTAATAAGTTTGCTCGCGACGGCAATCTCACATTACGCGCTCACCATTGTGCGTCGAAAGCTCTTTACACGTGATATCGACTGATGTCGCGCGCTATTCAGAAGTTTGTACGCGCGACTTCGCAGTCGCGGCACGAATCACTGAAATTGCGAAACAGACAGACAAAGAGAGAGAGAGAGAGTCCGGAGACACGTAGACCGGTATTTCTTTCGCAGTCGCATGAAAAGTAACCCTGAAGGAATAAGCGTAATACTGTTTCTCTCCGAAGAAACAACGGGAAAAGCGAAGAATAAAAGAAGTAAAGACTGAGGGAGAATTGAGAAATTGTGAGCGCGTCATTTGCGTCAATTTTTCTTTTATAACATTTTAATTGATACTCGAGAATCTGGAGAAGTTATAAGCGGGACGTAAATCAGTATTTTATGACCTGAACCAATATTCTCTCGTTTTTAATATGTTCCAACTTACTACTACAACGACTTTCGTAATACTCTGTAACAGAAAGTTGTTCGTATTCTCGAGAGTATCGGTCACAGTTTCCGCGAGACTCCTCATTAAAAAAAATTACGTACTCTGTATAAATGCATTTACGACGTCGAGGGAGAGATCGGTTGTATCAGTGACTTCTCTCTCGAGCGTTACCGAATGATTTGTATCCGCCGGCAAAATCAGAACGGGGAGCATGTATTCCTATTAATGACGATCAATGATATCTCCGGGGCTGTCACTATAATTTGCAGAAACGTTAATTCGCACAAGCGCTCGCGGAGTCCTTCGCGTGGAATAATAGACGACGATTCCCCTGTGTTCCGAACTGACATGCGGGATCTCCCGCGCGCGTTGTGATACAGATCGATGTAATACGGTTCTCACGATTAAGTACGAATGTTGAATGTTGCGCATCGCCAGAAGCGTCATGGCAACTGAACTCTCGAGTTAAAACGTAACTCTTAACCTTCCGTTCTGAAACGGAGAAGGAGTCAACAGTGCTCAGACGTGAGTTGTTAACAACTCGACTTGGGCTCGAACTTGTTAGACGTAAACTTGATGTAACTTCGAACGTAGCAAATTGATCCAAGAATCATATATTCAAAATCCTCTGCACAAGTTAAATTTATGCAGTTGCAATATCTGATACCTATATGTATATATAGTCATTATTTGATATAAAGAAAATGTTTAAAAACTGCTTGAAATTATTTTAAAGAATTTTACAACACGCTCTACGAATTTTTCGAATAGCAATTAAAAACAATTATGTTACGTTCAAAATATATTCTCCTGCATGTATTTTTCTTGCAAAAACCGGCAATCGGAATTGCAAAAAAACAGAAAAACATTATCATTTCAGAATGAACGTATTATAACTACCCGCAATTCACACGGACAAATTAAATTCTGCAAAGGTAACATTGAATGTGTATTGCATAAATAATGAAAAAGTGAGATATAAGCAAGAGCCAATTTGGGTATACATCATAAATGTAAGTTGTGTATAAAGCAGAAAACATCAGTGCGATTTACAGATTTGCGGATAAAACGGAATGTTGCGCGAATTCATACGGGATAATGATTGCGGCGCGCCGCAAGTACCGGATGCACAAACGGAGCCGTCTAAAATTTGCAACGTTTCTGCGGCGCAAATGCTTTTCCAAATCCGTATGTACGTAAGCGGCTTCCTGTAAGCTACTTAATGACGCGCTGTCAAACGCGAGAATTGCTAATTGCGATCTCGCGAGAGAAATGCCAAGAGAGAGGAAGCGATCCAGAAAAAAAACAAACAAATTTCTCAAGGAGTGTTTTTTTTTAACCAAATTAACACATAAAAAACACTAAAAAACTATCTACGACGATCAAACTTATAGTTAGCATTCCTCCAATGATTGATACTTGTTGACTTTTTTTTCTAGTTTTTAACATTTTTTAAAACAAAAAACTAAAAAAACTACTTAAAAAGATATTTTGGTAGACACACGCGTGGCTCTGTAAACAATATATAATGCATGATTTGAATATACTTCTATCTTCAATTTAAACAATTGATCTTTAATATCTTTTTTGTAATAACTTCTTTTTTGTAGAAGAGATCGTGTTAGAAGAAGTTTCAAGGTAAATTTGGCAGAATGTTTAACCAATGTTTAACAAGTTTTAACTGCACTTGTTAGCTTAGACAGTTTGAGAGAGAAAATTCGAGATATCTCGCTCAAATTTATAGATTTTCGAAGCCCGATACAGTTCGTCTTTTAATCGATAAACCAATTGAAAGCGACCGGCTTGGGAAACATTCTTGGGTGTTAAGCGGAACCCCTCTTAGGATTCGCGCAGTCCCCACACTCCACAGGTCGCGAAAACTATACATACTCTTGATCATTTTGGTCTGTAGTTATTTTTTACGTGACATTATAGTATAGAATTAATTTCGATTTTCTGGGACAACATTTTTTTGTAGTTCTTTAGTTTTTTTTTTTTTTTTTTTTTGACATATGTTTTATTTTATATATTTTATATATTAATTAAAAAGTCGAGACAAAATATAATGTGATAAATCTTGAAAAAATCTTGAAAAAAGTTAGGAATTTGTCAAATAACATTGCGCCCCGTATATCTCTCAAATAAAAATCACTCTGTTTATTGTATCTCTTATCTTAGATATTATTCAAAGAATCGCGCACCTCGCAAAGATGCGATTAATTATCGCGCGCGATCGCGAGCGCCGAGCTTGATTATCGAGCGCTATCAAAAAGAAGCCTCAAAGGCAGAAACGCATCATAGGAAGTGTGGAAGGCAGAAAGAGAGCGGAACGGGGGAGAGTGGCCGTCGAGGGGGCCCATCATTGGCCAAGTTCCAACGACACAAAAGGATAACGAGAAGAAGAAGCGGAGGAGGCAAAACGGCATCTCGCGTACTTGTTGCGTTCCCCAGCGGCGTCTCTTTCTCCTCTCTCTTTTCTCTCTCTCTCTCTCTCTCTCCCTTCGGCGCAAACGTTCCGACAACGATCGCACTCACGCCCTTTTCACGGTTGCGAGAGCCGTCGGAATCGCGACGATAAATTTCCGTCGAATGGAAACGGGCGGTGAGCGAAAACCGCATCGGTCGCTTCTCCGCGCCGGGGAGTAGTTTCGCCTTTAGTGCGACGTTTAAACGCCACTGCACTCTCTTGCAAAATGTATACCATGCCGCAGCGTTGTTACACTGCGTCCGGGGTCGACATCGTATAGTTGTTCGTACATAGCGTTTCCGGCGAGAGGATCAATACTGGCTTGGAAGTGATGGCATCGATAACGCGTCTTTTCTCTCTCTCTCTCTCTCTCTCTCTCTCTCTCTCTCTATCTCTCTCTTATTTAAATCTTTATTTTTTGATAAGAAAAACAAAAATGATAATTTTTTATTCAATATCTGGTTATTTAATATTTTAACTTTGTCAAGCGTGCTCGAGTAAACTTGTATTATAATAAAGTTCACTCTCTATGAGTCATATCTCGGATATTTATCAATCGTTTCACGTATATAGAACACACGTGTATGAAAAAGTAAACACAATTTTTAGAAACGAAATAATTAATTTCTATTAACACGGTCGATATTACAATTGAGTTCTTCGGATATCAGAGTATTTCGGGTTTATATATAATTCAATTCCCTGTCTGTGACTGCTATTCCGAGTTATACGTCTCTGACTACAATACAACAGGTTTCGGATTGTTGTACGAACGGAAGTCACAAACGCCGATGTAAATACAAACCGCGGACTATCACGCCGGTCGTTTGTCGCAAGTCCCCGATATTATGTTCCCGTCGTGTTTCCACGAAGCGAGGGTCTCTTCTGTCGATTGGCGAGCGCACGACGAAACAATTTCGCATACAATCGCCGCAAATGTTCCCGGCCCGTAACAATTAAATGAACGATCGAGTCATTAGCCCGGACAATTTGTCGTACACGAAACTCATCCCCTGCGTGCGCTGCGCGCTCGCCATAACGCGCCTGCAGAACGTATTGTAATTGGCCGGGATCCGTTCGGATCTTTTCGCATCAAATCAGGGGTTATGGACCACCCCGTTAAAGGAGGTTTCACCCGGGAAGAGGGTTACGACCTGACGTTAACAGCGAGCCGTTTCACGGCAACTTGCCCGCTTAAAAGTGTGACGTCTCTAAGCTGCGAAGTCGTTGGAAAGTCTCTCGCAGAGTCAATTTTCACCTTGTGTCGCGAAAGACCACGTCAACTTCCTCTTTGTGCATTTTCAATTTTTCGTGCATTATGTCTCACACTTTTCTTGATGAAGTACCACAAATTACAATATTATTTTTTGAAAAATTAAAATTTTTAGTAGAAACTGAATAAATAAATATAATACGATGTTTTTCTGAAAATTGTTTTCGAATTTTTGAAACCGCGTTAATATCATTTCTGTCACTAGCTCTTAAATTCTGATAAAATGTTCACGAAACGCCGACGTAAAAATGACGCAGTTCCAAAGACTGCTTTCAGAAATTCTTATTAAAACATCGCGAGAGAGCATTTAATATCAAATAACAATTATTTTATATCATATATTAGATTGTCGGAAAAATTTCAAACCTTTTTGAGAAGACGCGAAGCCGCAGAAATTCTACATCGACGGAATAATGGCACTATCCAACACAAAGTGGCAAAAGATCATCAGAGCGACGTCATATATTTAGTTTGTATTATCAACTGTGATTGTATCGTCACAAAGATTTGAAATAAAAGCTCTCGATTAAAAAAGATATTAAAAACACTTTTGATGATCCAATATATACACTTCGATTATTTAATTTCACGAGCCGTTCTCATATCCGCGCCGTTAACGATCCGGGATGTAGCGTGTGAGATCGTATGTCGTTAGCGAAACAGACTAAAGAGCGTTTTACCAAAGAGACTTATAGCGTAGACTGACAGCTGGTTTAATGAGCAATTTTCGTTACCGGAAGTCGATACGCCGTCGCACGCGGTGAGAATCAACGACGTGCTGGCAAGCAGAAACACCTGTCGTGACCGTTAGGAAACGGATGAGGAAACGAATCTTAGTTTATTTCGAGAGTTTTACCAAAAGTAATTCGTTTTTAAATAGATAAATTTAGTGGCCTTTTAGCACAAGAATACGAGAAACTTTCGAAATTAATTCTTCTTTCATCGAAGCACTTGGTCTTTGTATTTACTTAATGGATTGAAGTTTCTTATTGAATTTCAAGTCTCAACTAAAATATATTCAAGATAGTTTTACTGATCATTATGAGCTAAATGTGCGTGCAAATATATTTTTAAACGTGTGAATTAATTCACATGGAAATTCGAATTGATTTCAATTCGAAGACTCATCTAAGTTGAAGAACACTGCCACGAGCTTAACTTTGTTGTTAAAAACATTTCAATTTCAATATTTTCTCGTTTATAAACAAGAATAGCAACAAAATGAATATTATTATTTTTTTTTTTTATAATGCACTTTAGATGCTGTTCCATCTTCGTCTTTTCTATTCCAACTTTGAGCCAACGAATTAAAATGAATCTTGAAAGCGAGTCTAAGAAAGTAAAATCAGGTTGAGAGGACCATCATTAACTTTCCGTATAATCGCGTTTATTTTTAGTCGCTAATTTGCTTATATACTCCGCCGGAATTTATTCGCCAGATAATATCTTCGCAAACTTAATCCAAGTAATTTAAGAATTCTGCTGAAATCACGGAAGAGATTTCTCGAGTTTTCGCGCCTTCTCGGTAATTACGAGCGCAAAGCTCCATCCTTCTCCGACACTTGTTGTCCGAAGATGTCAATGCGGTGGGACGGACAGCGAAGAGGAAGAAGAAGAAGAAGAAGAAGAAGAAGAAGAAGAGATTTTCATTTCATCGTGAAGTAGCGCATGAAATATGCATCGCTCGATGCATCCGCGATTTTTCATCGAGCACGGAACCCTCCCGCTAGCTGATGGCTGCTGCTCATCCTCGGCTTATGCACATGCATCTCGTATGGCACGTAAATTTACGATGCATATCGGATACAAGATCGAACCGCACGACTCTCTCTCTCTCTCTCTGTCTGTCTCTCGTATTCGAATTTAAAAATTCCATCTCAACAATTTGGTAAAATATTTTCTTCGCCAATTTTATACTCGCCGAGTTTACGATATCGGATTGTAACAATAAAAGTATCTCTATTTTAAAAAGTATCACATATATAAAAGTTTAATACGTGTCAAATATATATAAAGAGAATTAATTGATATAATTGTTATTGCAAAGTTTATTGAGATGTAAATAGAATCTCCAATAAAAAATATATTCTAATTGTTTTTTAATGATGATTCTTATAAATATTTAATTAGTTTTGCGATTTAATATACTGTAGGTATCTATTCTTTCACAGTTGTAAAAAAAGACAGAACAGATAGAGAGATAAACAGATAATAAAATCCGATAAAATACGTTTATTAAATTTTCTCGTGTTGTTTTGTCATCGTGAATTTAATGACATTGCATATTCAATTGCGCGCTATTTCGAAATTGGAATAGCAGTCGCGCGAATTTTAACTATGCGCATATCAAACAAACGCGCAAAACATATAGACGCACATCTCTCGCTTTCCAAGACTTATCCTATCTATGGGAATAAAAGTTTCTCGCGCGCGCGCGCGCGCGAAGAGATACGTGCTTTAGTTTCTCAAATATGTGATACGTCACTTTGAAATATCTTCGCAACGAATTTTACAAAATGACTTTTGCATACTTCTCTTTGCTATATATATGTATATATATATGTAGTTCACTCAAAGCTTTCTACGGAAAAATTCTCTCTAATTTGTCGTCTTCGTCGTTCGTTAATTAAAATCATTTTCCGCAAATCACGTAAAAGCTATTTGTCGACTTTGCGCGCAAACTTCTTCCTACGTGTATCCCGCTTTCTTATCAAAAAAGTGCACGGAACTTCGCACGGATCTTTCTACATTTCGCTCCAAGTTTCCAGTCGGAGCTGGTTCCGTGTTCGAGCGCAATAACGAAAAAACGAGCTTCAAAAACAAGACCAAGGTGGAAGGAATAAGAAGAGCAAGAGAAGACATCGCAGCTCGGCAAAAATTTTACAAACTGTCTGCACGAAGATGAGTTCTGTTTCTCGATAGAACTTCTATCTCTTTTAAAAATTTTATTCAAAAAATAATTAATATTTAAACATCTCCCTCTCTCTCTCTTTTTCTCTCTCTCTCTCTCTCTCTCTCTCAAAGATGTGCAGCAATAAAATTTGTCAATACTCAATATTTTACGGACAAAATATTTGTACTAAAATGTTCACGATAGAAGATAAGATAGATTCACTCGATACAGACAAGTATCGGCTCGTTTGCCATGTCGCAGACATGGTGTGTTTGTATCTGCTTAAGCATATTGACGTTATCCGTATCGCGCGCGTACACGCCATGCATCCAACTAAATAAACGCCGTGTGTCTTACGAAGCAGGTCCGGCACATATGAGTCCTCTCCTCGTTTGAAAGATTGCATCTTCGAAAACGTGATACAGTCGAGAAAGCGATACAAAGTGGCCGATACTATCGATGTTATTACCGGCGAACTGTGTTGGCTTGATATGGTTTTCTGTTTTCTTTTCCACGTCGGACATCGACGCTTCACTTTGCTCGGAAGATGTTCAATTAACGACCGTCGTGCTTGCGCAACGGGTGCGCCGGATATAAAACAAGAGGATAAATCCGAGAGAAGAGAGAGACGCGACTTCCTCACTTCTTCAACCAACTATTTGAAGACTGAGCAAGTCTGTAGAAAGATATTATTTGTACGATTGCGATAACATGAGATACATATAATGGTCCATTAGTTGATACAAGTTACGAAAAGCGACAAACAAAATCGTTAGTTTGAATAATAATCTGATTTTATGTATTACAGAAGTTTTAATAGAAGTCACTTTATTTTGATTTAAAGATTGATAATAAGATTAAAAAGTATGTATATTACTCATATATACATATAT
>NW_018020856.1:0-70354 GCF_002006095.1 Pseudomyrmex gracilis | reverse complement strand
TATATATTTATAATATTTATAATATATTATAATATTATATTATAATATATTTATTGTATTATATTATATATAATATTTAATATAATACAATGTGTTGATATAATATTCTTTACGTTGACCTAACATATTGCATGTTTCTCTATGGTCCACTTTCGATTCTCTGCTCTCGAGATCATTCGAGCGTTATCTCTGATTTCACAAACATATTTTTCAACTCTTTGTTTTCAAGATTTATTGACACAAAAGTCGATTTCTAAAAGTATTATTTGGCAATCTGCTCGCTACAGGATGTTAAGTACAAAATATTTGTCTCGCAGAAATATTTGTCACGTCAACGTACATTATCTTTTTTTTTACAAGACTTTTGCTAAAGATGATCGTTATGATAAGTTCTACATCCAACTGATTCTACATATTTATTATTATCTAAAAAAAAAAAAGAAAGAGAGAAAGAGAACAGCAGATTTTTAACAACATAAATTGTATAAGGATCTTTTAGTGTTCAATTAATTGAGAGAAATAATAAAGCCAGTAAAAAGCAAACGCCAGATACGTACGTGCAAAATATATTTTTTAACGCGTGTAAATTAATATCCAAATTAAATTAAATTTTTTAACCAAATATGTTTTTAACGTGTAAATTAATATTCAAATTGAATGGTAAAAAATACATTTAAAAAATATATATCTCCTTAAAAAATATATTTTTCCAGCGTCTAACTCTCATCGACCTTTATCATTTCTCTCAAATATTAGATTTTTAATTTGAAGCACAAAAATGTTTTCTGCGTGATGTGTGTACACTCTTTGAGAGTAGCTATCAATAAACTTTATTATAAAATAGTATCAGAGGTCGGCGACCGATAAATACCTTCTTTTCATGCATTGAATTTACTCGTGAAAGCGTAATGGCAATTTGTAATCTCCCTGAGATGCGATTCGATTTATTTCCCTGTGGATTTTTGCAATCCATTCGTGTCCCTTATTTTTAATCAAAGTAGCCAATTTCTTTACACAAATATATGCGTGGAAAATATATAATAATAATTTCATTATTAACAGAATAACAGAATTCCATTATTAACAGAATATAAATATAATAGAGATCAATTGTGTGAGCAACATTAATGTGTATTAAACATATTTACATAAAATTAAAGATATATATTATAAAGCAACACATTCCGAGAGCTCGTACTAAAGTTTTCATCAATCGCGAAATAATAATAATAATAATAAGAATATAACAAAATAATAATAATATAATAAATAATGAAGACTCTCTCTAGTAAGAAGCTCTCAAAACGTTTCGCTTTAATGAGATATATCTTTACAAAATTTTATGTATATATATTCAATATCTTAATTTCGCTCGCAATTGATCTCTATTATATTTATTTTGTACTTGTTATTAATATTTTTAAATTTTTAAAGCTCAATATAAAAAACTGTATTTCGAGAAAACACTTGTTCATTCGCGTTATATGTTTTTACCATCCGTTCTTATACCAATTATAACGGTTTGTTTTACACAGTCACATTCATCTTTTTCGAAGGTTTCCTCGTAATCTCACTCGCGAAGCGTCGTTTATAAGAGAACGAGCGTGTGTTGCACAACACGCGCGGCTGACTTACATTTATATAATAAAAAATATGGTATACGAACAGAGCGAGATGAAGGCTGTCAGTCGCAAGGGTCGTCGCGAAATGAATTTATCGTGGAAAAGTAAATGGAAAGAGCGGAAAAGAGAAAAAGAGAGGCGAGAAAAGTGAGGTCGGACCAAGAAAGGTCGTTGTGAGTGACCCTTTTTCCGCTCCCCGGAGACATGCAGATGTCGGAAGAAGAAAAAGAACAGCAGAGAAATTAAAGTGGACACCGACAGAAATATCTCGCGGCGGAAAACGAGGAACATGGAATTTCCATGACCGGGAGAGTCCCGTGTCACATTCTCGTGATTATTGCGAACTTTGTGTCTGGGCTATTGTTCCGGACAGCAATCTTTATAAAAGGCCACTTGTTTATTTTTGTTGTTGTTGAAAAAGTTAAACAGAACACTTCCGGCAAAACTTCCACGAGTTTTTGCGTCACTCGAAAAAATTAATACGCGAATAAAAAGAGTTTAATTCCTAAGTGTCTTCTCTCAGATCGACCGCGCTTCTCAAAGTCTAGAGAAAAACGCGTCAAGAGTGAAAATCGCTGAGAAAAAGAATGAAGAAGAAGAAGAGAGGAGACTTTTACAATCAAGATTCGGAGAAAAGCCTGTGAAAGAATAAAAGTGATTATAGGCGAGAAAATAAGAAAAACAACTACCATAATAATTAACCAAACGCGCGTCCGAGAAGATCTACTCGACTCGTCCGAAGGACGATATAGTAATTTTTGTCAAGTTCGTCCTTTCTCGGGCGGTGCAAGTAAGACAGATAGATTATGAAGAACGCGAGAGGGGAAATAGAGCGTGAGAAAAAGAGATGGAACGGAGAAGAAGGGAAGAAGAAAAGTGAGGAAAAGACAAGAACGAAAGAATAGGCGGAAGGTAGATGGAACGTCGTAAGAAGACTACGGAATGATGCAGTAGCTGCGCATTACCGGAAGCGGCAGCCGCCACTTGAATTTATGAAATTGCAATTCCGGCTCTCGTCGTTGCACCGCGTCGGTGCAATTTGTCTCGCGACGTACGGAGGTAAAATAATCCAATCCCCACCTCTCTCACTCTCTCTCTCTCTCTCTTTTCCCTCTTCTTTGCTAGATACACGTTCTCGCGTCGCATCGCGGAATCGTCGACCGTCGTAATTGTCGCGGCCCGAGTCACGTAGAGTGCTATCGATTTTCGCCTCAAGGGACGACAATCCACGGCGAAGACAACAACGATTTCCGTTGTGCGCGAAGTGTTGCGGTATTATTAATGCGGCACGCACTATCGGAGACGGTATCGGACTTAATTGACCAAATATGTGTGATATCGCACAAGTTGTGCCGCAGCTGTATTTTTTTATATAAATAAAAATTTTTCTGTAAATTCGAAAACCTTCTTGCAATGTGCAAAAATGTTCTTCTTACATAAAACTGTTACATTATAAACGTAACGTTATTATTTCGAGACGAAACGCGCAATATTAAAATGTAGTTTTTTTTTAATACGTTAAATTGAATTTTTCTAAAAATAAAACAAATATGAAAAGCATTTCCATGTTTTTAAGAAGAAGTGGTAAGTGCCGAGAGAGAAATTTTTCGGGAGTTTGTGTGAATAGATGCGCCGTTTGTTATAGCACCGCATATTTCGAGATGCCGAGCGGCATCTCATTAACCTGATTCTTGCTACTTTAAGCGCGCTTCCCATATTTCCAGATATAGCGGCTCTTATTGTACAACTCGAGCTCGCGTACTTGGAATTCTCCGTTAAAATGCGATGACACCTTAACGTTGGTGTAGACACCAACCACGCGTTATTAAACACGTGTGTTTGACTTCGCGAAATAAACGGCACACATACACACGCGCGCGCATATATAATATAATATTTTATTATTAATGAGCGACCGCGAAACGGAATAACTGTTAAGGGAGATGAATATCAAATCGACAAAGCCGCGAGCGCACGCGGCGACATGAAACATTTATCAGTGCCGCGGATTATTCCCGCGAATCCCCGGGATTTCGCATGAAATTACAATACACGCCGGTGCGATAAAAGTAAATGTCAATGACGTCGCGCGCATGTTAACTCGGTGCGCATAAACGAAAAACGCCGGAATCGTGCGAGAAAAATTCTCAGTCACGATTGCATCTTTCGATTCGCGCGAGCGATGAAGCGACTCATTTCCGCACAAGGAATGAGATAACCGGAATTTCACTAAAGGATGTTGATCAAGCGAAGAGAGAACACGCGCTGCCACTTGCATAATGTGTGTTTCTCCGCCACGCTGTTTCGAGTTTCTAATGTCAGGCCCAAACCCGAAGCGTCAAGGCAAACCTGTTCGTGAAGTTTTTACTTAATAAGGAAAACATAGCACATCTTTTCTCTCACCAAATATAGAAATCACAGAATGATTCATCCACTCGCACACGTATTTAAAATTGTGAGGACGAAGTGAGATATTAAAACTGAAAAAAAAAAATCTCCCTAATATACGTTCTTTCCTCACGTTAGCAACGAGGTGCAAGTTTGAATAAATAAACTCGAGATCGCGGAGCTGATGTAACTTCCGGAAACTTCCGCTCTTCTTCCTTACTTACCGCGCGAAAGTAAAAAAAGTTGAGAGTGTCGCACCTGGTTTCTGACATCTTTTTTGTCGTTTAGGACGTTTTTTTTAACTAAAAACGAAAGATAAATATATATGTGTAAGAGGCAAGCGTCCGCAGAACCTCTGACTATCTCGCTGACATTTACCGTTTTTATGTGCAAAGTAATGCGCAAAGTTTTGCCATTATTTTTACTAAAAAATTACAGTCCCGGAAAATGCCTGCGTTTATCTCTCTCTCTCTCTCTCTCTCTCTCTCTCTTTGCACAGTATCTGATACATTGTGCATTAATTTAATAGGAAACCATATATAGTAAAAGGCCGAACATTCTGGCATAATTAAATTACTGGTTGAAACTAAAATTAAATGACGATTTCTCTCGACCGCCTCGCCACGTAATTCAATATGCGTAATCGAAATAAAATATCTCCATTTCGTGGGGATTGAAATTCAAGTGCGAATTTAGTGAGCCGAATACGACCAAGGCGAGATTCAGGGCACGAGATGCACCAGGTTGCAGCAAAAGTTGAGCGAGAAATTTAGTCACGTTTATTCGCTTCGGTGAACCGAGATTTTCCATCACGTTTCATATGTAAAAAATAAATGTACTATTATATATACATGTATGTAATTTTTTTTTACACGTACAAAATATATACATGCATGCACAAAACTATATATATAAAAGACCAGTAATATAAAAACTACAATAATAATTTTCAATTGAATGAATTTGGGTCGAATACGTACGGGATGTTTAAAAAATTTTGACACGGTCGATCACGAAATATAAAGCAATACTGCTTTGCTCAGTTCCGAGAAGAATGGCAGGTGCCATTATTGCCGCGTTGTTTTTCCAATCAGTTACGCGTAAACGCTGAGACAATAATAAACGGATGCAACAAAGTGTGCCGCGCACGCGCGGCTCCGGACACGTCTCATCAGTTATCTGCTACATCGAATTAACGCAACTAATTGCAAGTGTATACCATATATATATACTATATATATATAGTATATATATATATATATATATATATATATATACATATATACGTACTATATATATACATGTATAACAACACGCCGGCACCTCGCAAAGCTTACACGGCGCGCTCGCGCGACTTTACGTAACTGCGCACTTATGGTGAAGTTTCCAATCCAACTCTCGATCTCGTATTTACACCCCCGAGAACGCTCCTTCGACGTGCGCACCTCGCAATTCTCGTAAACGATTAAATTACCGCTACGACTCGTTATCTCAGTCAGGAAGCCGAGCTCGAAATTGTTGCAACAATCATTTCCTCGCAGAACGGGAACACTGTTATCGCGAAGTTAGTTAACTATCTCGCGCACAAAGCGCGAAACAATTGTCAAAAGTACACATATTGACGCGCTGCTATTTAGTTACTTATCGAGTTTCGCAAGTCTCGTTTCTGACAAATCTAAAAACGACTTGCCCGCAACGTTATCTCGCAATTTCTCCGCTCTCTCGCCAAGATGGCAAGCAGAATTTCGAGAGTCCTCGAGAATCCACTTACGCTTCATTTACCAGCGACGTCGTTGTCGTCGTCGTCGTAGTCGTTGTATCTCCGTTCGCCGTAAGAGGCAACACGCGGGATACACGACGTGTAGGCAGCCTCTAGTGCCACGATAGTTGGGATAATTATAGGCGCGAATGCATAAATTCTCCGCATGCGCGTGTTAAGCTTATATTCATCTGTCACGCTCCGAAGAGGTTCACCGTACTCGAATCTAATGCGTACCATCAACTAGTTTACCAGAGTTAGACGTTCTGACATGATTAACGATAATGTTAACGCGTCACGCAGATCAGAAGTTTTATCGCTATAATCCAGTAACCAGCTCTTCTTTGCGTCAAATACTTTTTTTCTTACACTTTTTTTCCCATAGATGAGTAAACTGAATAATTTGTATGATGCAAAACGAACATTCAATATGAATTTTCAAATTGAATTTTCAAATTGAATTTTCAGTTTGAATTATTATGTGTAAAAATTTGTACGTTTTTAAAAATATACTTGGCCCACCTACGTTCAGCAAATGACTCACATTGAAAAACAAAAGAAACTCTGTGCTTGTTTGATACTATATGAGTTTAAAGAGAAGCTCATATTGGCCCTTCTTATTGGAATAAAATAAGGCTAGGTATTGGACCTTCTTATTGGAATGAGTTTAAAGAACTGTGCCCGATTTGGGTCTCAACCGGGACCCCTGAGTGAACAGTAATGAGTTATATATTGATTTATAAAGAGGATAAAGCACACTCAAGAAGAGTAACAAACGTTTTAATTGCCAATTTGAAGTCTGGAAAACGCACGAGGATCTTATCCCTCTTCGGGTTCTTCTTCTTCATCAGAATTCTTTAATACTACAAAACTATCAGATGTTGCTCTTGCTGGCACGTAGATGTCTTTGTCAAAAGTATTGAGCATATCCCAGATATTACATATGACTGATTTTTGATGTACTTTCTAAATATAGTGAGACTTATCGCAATCAATAGCTTCGAGGTGATCCCAGTGATTTATCTTAACTGTATTCGCCGCTCGTTCATCTTCTCCCTCCCAAAGCGAATTCTAGAGATATATCGCCATTATAACAACCAAATCCGAATTTCTCTTGACATGATGGCATAGATCGCGTCCAGGAACGCCAGCCACGTTAATGAACTGTTAATGAACCAGAGATACATTCCGTTTATTATTTCAATGCCTTTCGCACAATCCGTTACCGCTGTCACCGTGGAGAGGTGAATTATGAACGCAGAGAAATCGGAAAAGACCAGTAATACGTGATCATAATAGCAAACTTTAGACAGCTCTATAGCACTCAGGACTCATTTTACAAGATTATGTCTATGAAACGTTTTAATTTTCTCTTTTGATGTCCTACAATCCTAATTATGTTTCATTTTTGTTCACCCAGGGCTCGACTTCTATAAGAAATTGGATATAGTCCTTTGTCAACAAAAGTAGTCTTTAAGTATTTTTAAAATACTTATGATTTTGCTAATAGAGAGAGCTATTAATTAAAAATCGTTGTCAATCATGTTAAATTGTAATTCCGACAAGAGAAATCTCGTCAACGGCCTTTAAATTTGGAATAAGAAACGCGAGATATCTCGTCATCCGTCCGCGATGTATTAACGTTATACATATCGCACGTTACCTTTACGTAAATCCGGGATAACAATTCTGATATTTAATTAGAGAACACATATTTAATTATAAAACAATCTCTCTAAGTTAATATATTCACAATATATTCAATTTCGAGTATGTTACGAAGTCTCTTTCTGTAAAGTAATTTAATTGTCATTAATGTGTTGTTTTATATTCCTTCGACTAAATGACTGCTAAATTTAATACTTCATATGTAGTACACTGCTGTCGACTTTTTAATTATAATTGTTTTCTTTGTTAATCACTGAAGAAAGTCCAACGAATCGATTAAAACAATTGATTTATATATATCCACGTAATTTAATAAAACGAAAACATAAATATTCTGTAAATTAATTCGCACTGGCCCTGAACTTTTATTTGAACTATCGATTTCTCAGCGAAAGCGGAAATTCATGATTAGAAAGCAGAACGTGTGTGTAGTTGTTAAGTTAGTAGATAAAGTATCTAAGATAGTATATATAAGTATATAAGATGGTACATAAAATAATATGTAAGATAGTATATAAGTTAGGTAAAATGATATTGTAAAATATTGTTACAACTCTTAGGGGAGTTCAATAAATATTCTATCTATTTATTTAATTGATCTCTTTAAACGTGTGTGTATGACTATATTACACAAAAAAACGCTTTAATCACGAAATCGCGTAATGATACTACTCATGTATGATTCAAAAAGTGTTTTAACGACGAGCGCATCTTTCGCGATTTTTTTGAAAGCCGCGGACATAGCTAAATAACCAATTCGCCGTTTTGTCGTGAACGAAAAGCTCATGCCACAAGGCGCGTTTCAAATGCAAATACAGAGGCACGACGAGCGCGCACAAACCAACCAGCTTAACTGTTCCGTCGACGGCAGTAAAGTTTGAGCTCAATAAAAAAAAAAAGAAGGAAAGCAATTTCCCACCCGCTCGTAATACTCGCGGAAGCGGAATTTCATAAACATGGGGGAAAAAATGAAGGAAACGTAACCCCGACGGGGTGCACGAACGCGTACGAGAGAGAATTACGTGACGCTCGACGAAACGCTGAGCTCACGCGCGTGACACATTTTGGACAAGTCTCGAGAAAAACGTAGAGAAATACAATGAAAGGATATTTACGGTGGAAACGAGCTTGTGTAACGCGCGATTTGTTTTGATTTTTGAAATGCGAGTTTTGTATTCGGGGTAAAAATGTCTCGAATTTGTGTGTATTATATAATTCAAAAAACAAAAAAGTTTCACAAGTTTCAAATAAGAGGAATCATTTTTTTTTTTCTAAAGCAAAATGCGAGGATTATAAAACTACGAATTATTTTTTTTTCTTTTTGCGGATCACAACGGGTACGATTTTTCATCACAAAATTTGAGACTCAGTATTGACCGGAATAAATGAAATATTTGGTCTGCCCGACGGTTTCTGGTTCTGGCGTTGTCGATTTAACGGAGAAATATTCGATATCGCCCATGTAGCACGTTTGCATGCAGAGGCAAGCTAAACCATTCCCAGAATCGTGCAACAGAGAAAAGAGAATTTCGATGTATATTTGTGGACCGGCGAAGTTCGTATTTGTATATTTATTTGTTACGCTATGCGAGACAAATTGCATTGCATGTAATCGAACAATAGAGAGGTGCGACTCTAATTTAAAAAGTTGATTAAGCTAATTAATAAATAAAGTGTTTCGATTTTCTTTATGAAAATAATAATTAGATTATTGAACAAAAGCTACAACAATGTTTCATGATGCCGTGCTTGAGATGTTTGTAAACAAACTAGAATAAATAACGTATACGTATTTGTGGCAGCAAAATATGTTACAAAAATAAACAACGCGGAATGTAAAAAAAATATACATATTGAATTTACAAAATATTATTTTACAGTCAATTCGATAAAACACGATCTCTTCGTTTCGATTTTATAGACGAATTAAAGGGACACAATTAAAAGTTAATCGACCGTATGTGCACGTTCGATTTAAATATTACGCGCGATTCCACGTAACGTCGATTCCGTGTCGTACGTGATTTGAGAGAAAATAAGAGAAAAAATAGGACTAGAGAGTCAAATGGATTTTTCGTGACCTGGTTTTGACCCTCTTTTTTCGGCAAGATTAAGTGCTAATTTAATTATTACCGATATTTTTTTCGAATTTCTGTAAATTTATCTCTCCACGTCTGGTAAGAATACGAGATTTTCCACACATTTATAAACAACCGCAATTAATGCTACGTTAAATCCATCATTTCCAGAAAAGTTTAAGAAAAATTAAACTTTCTGATATAAACAGCTACCCTATATATACAATTATTTGCGTATATTTTGATTTTTTGTTTTCATGTAAATTTTATATTTTATTTTTTTACGCTCAGTTTTCTAAAAAATAAAGATTTTATATATAAAAGCAGTTAAATATTTTTTAATGGTAAAAGTTTAATTTTCCCTAAACTTTCTGATATAAACAGTTACAATTATTTGCGTATATGTTGATTTTTTGTTTTCATGTAAATTTTATATTTTATTTTTTTACGCTCAATTTTCCAAATAATAAAATTTTTATATATAAAAGCAGTTAAATACTTTTTAATGATGTACCTCTCACACACGTAACATTCAAAATGTATCGTTTGTTTTGCAAGATTAATTGCAGTTTGCGCGATACGTTATTCGATGAAATCGCTCTTTGAAATTATTTACACGGACAATCTTCTCTAACAAACGCGACAGAAAATTGTTTCCGATGCGTTCGACATATTATTGTACGTACACAAAACCGCTATCGCGTCGCGTGACCTATTACGTTACATTACGAACGACTTGATTCGAAATGCTCCGTCGGAACGTACATCGCGCAACTGCAACAGAACAGAAATGTTCGATGGATAGAAATAGCATGTCGCTGTCAAATCGGCTTACATAGCTCCACATGAGCTGCGCAGTATCTGTTACTAGGTTTTTTGTTTTTTTTTTTCAAAAAAACAAAAAATACAAAACGGCAAAACACAACGAATGACAAGCCGGCTCGAAAGTAGCAGTGACGGACGACATTTTCTTTCATCCCTCACCTGCCCAGAGAGAACTGGAGTGGAAACGAAATAGCCATCGTGTATGATGTGCGTGTATCCATGGCGCCCAAGTTAAAGAGGGTTAATCCATTACGGTTACCGGCAAAGCGCGTGACGTACGTTACACGAGAGAACAAAACGCGTGCGCGCGTTTGGAACACACGTGCGTTACGAGCGAGAAACACGGATCCACTCACGCGGAGAATCATCGTGACTTTTACAAACGTGACCCGCTGCGTGAGTTTTCTTCTCTGACGAGCCTTTTTATTCGCTACGTAGTATGCGGTGCGATTGGTACGTGCGGCGATGCGCGCACGCGGAACTGAGAATCGAAATAACCAATATGTTTAAAAAGAGTTATTTATATAGAACACTGCGAATAAGAAGAAAATGTTTATCAAACATATTAATTATTAAAACTGTACAAATATTGCGCGAATGTTGTCTCTCTGTTTTGTAAGCTCCGCGTATTGAATTTCTCTTTATTTATCAGTTTAAATAGAATATTGCTCGAAGGAAGATAAAAAAACTTTTAATTACAAACTGAAACTGCGCGTGAATTTGCCAAAACATAAAATAGCTGGAAATTTATTGCGTAATTCGAATCTTTTGTATAACAAAAAAGAATGTTTCACAAACGTAATATAAACAGATCAAATCTTTCATAATTTGATTTCTGTATAAACTCATACGTATGAATAAATAACGTTGGTACTGCATAAGTTTTAAACCAAGCGCAAGTTTTTTACGTGTACAGCTCGTACTAATCTAAAAGTCCCGTAAATAAAATTCTCGCAAAAATATTTGTGCGCGGTGGCTGAAAGTCCTTTATGAATTTCGAGCACTCAAAAAAATGCACTCTACATGCTTAGCGTGTAATAATTTTAATATAAAGATTTTTTTTAACATACAGATGTATATATACTTTTCTCTCACACACACATACACAAGCACTCGAATATATTACGAAATAAACTAATAATAAAGACACTTGACACGGTATTTGATAGTTAATATTTTCATCAATTGGACAAATAAATAAATAATATACAGTTGATTAAATATAAGTAACTTTCATTAAAATATATAGAGAGTATCATAAATTTTATACACATCCGCCTTATCAAATTTGAACTTGTTAATCTGATTATTAGTTTTTGCTTGAACTGTAGCCACGAGTCACTTTGAGGTAAATATAATTTCAAGATCTTTTGTGTGCGTATGTATATGTGTGTGTATCTGTTATATAACACAATATGGTATCATTTTATTAAATCGATCTTGTTCCACAGATTTGCTCTCGCATACGAACACGAACTCGATCTTCGCCTAACCAAACACTTTAAGTTCGTTTAAGTTATGACAAGAGAAGCGTGTAGTTTAACCGAATTTCAGCCGTCCAAAGTTAGGAAGATTGTTCTTAATCAAACAAACAAGTTATCTAATATACGTACATCTATGTTAATTATATACGCAGAAGAAAGTATTACAGAAAATGTAACAGAATTTATAGAGTTGGCACTCGTTCAGTGATTGGTCCGCTTATTGATTGTTTTCTATTTGTGTGTTAACATTTTTGTCTGTGATTAATTTTTACACAACAGCAGATTTTACCTGATGGTAGATTAATTTGGATTTTTTACGGCATCAACATTATTTTAGAATATATTTAGTTGGTGCTCTGGAAAGAAACAAATTGACAAAAAGTGCCAATTATTGGGGTTAAAGAGCCAAAATTTGTTTTATTCTATATCTCTGAAAGGTTTTTATCGAGCTTACGCGCGTGTGTGTGTATATTTTTTTTACGATTCAAATATATTCAAAAACATACA
Organism: Pseudomyrmex gracilis; assembly: GCF_002006095.1. Classification (NCBI taxonomy): domain Eukaryota; kingdom Metazoa; phylum Arthropoda; class Insecta; order Hymenoptera; family Formicidae; genus Pseudomyrmex; species Pseudomyrmex gracilis. Next base: position 58,023 of record NW_018020856.1, on the reverse strand, counting down.
AAATGCTACAAAGTGCCAAAAGTAAATATATATATTTTGCAAAAAGAAATTTCAAACAGGTATGTATAATGAATATCTATTTAGAAGGAAACTTTTTATTCTGTTTTTTTTTTTTTTTTTTTTAAATGTTGCCATCGCTACGAGAATTAACATCTCTAATGGAGTGACAAAAAGAAAACATTTTATTTATTAATCTTAAAATTCATCATGAAATGGTGGTATTTTTGTATCGCGCGTATTTTTCCATATGTTATACTTTTTTCACAAACGCGGAGATGCGAAGAATATAGTTTGTTAAAAATTTCAAAGTGCTCTGCGCACTTCCATATATTCCGCGCTTGAGATAAAAACGAGCGGATCTAAAAAAAAAAAAAGTATATACAAAATCACTGGTCGTCATTTCATCCTTCTTCGTCATTTCGCGGGTGTTTGTTCAGCGGCTAAATGGCATCCGCCTTCTCTCTTGATGAATCCTCTCTCTCTCCGCTTTCTCCGCCCGCGCTGCTTCTCGTCTGTAGCTCTCCGCGCTCACAGGTTGCGGCTGTTATCTACATACGTGTGCGATATCTATGATTACGTGACGGCTCCTAATGCACACGTGCATTTTAGTTTTCAGCAAGAGAAGCTCAGCATTAATTGCCAGAGATAATAATGTATTCATGGAAAAAAATAAACGCGCATAATATTACAACCACAATTTTTAACGTAACAACGTTTCCTATTGTTTAACATTTCTGCGAAAGGCGGAGATAAAAATTGAATAAAAATTCACTAGTTTTATCCGTTTCATGGCTTTTTTTTTTTTTTTAAGTACGAAGTTTTGAAAAATTGAATGTTTATAACGGTACTGACACACAGTTTTTTCTTATTAGAAATGAAATATCGCGTATATGTAGTACATATGTATTATACACAAAATTATGCGCCATGAGTTACTTTGGTCGAAAGGGTTATTTTAATATATGCACAAGTATCTTACCATCCTTCAGCGCACCCTAATCAATTAGTCGCCGGAGGGCGGGTTCGGTGAAAGGAGAGAGATCGCGAAGGGTTAAGTAACCCACTCTGCGTAATAAAGTCCGCTAGCTAATGCTGCGCATTATCCGTACAAACTGCGAATCGCTAAAAAGCGCTTTACGACAAAGCGAAAATATCGTAAAACAAAAAAAAACTTAAGCGCAAAACAATTTTATATTCCTGCCTACCGACACGAGCGTCCCCTGTTTCTCTCCGACCGCAAAAGCGTCACATATATCGCAAGATCATCCCTCTCTCGGGGAACATCCCCCTTATTACTCTCGACGTCGCCAAGTACACTCGCGTACTTCGTTGCTCTCTTCTTCCGTCGTTTTCTTTCACACTTGTTTCTTTTCTCTAATTTGTCTCTCGATCGCCAGACGATCGACCACACTCGAAACATCCCCTTAACGAGACCCCTAAACGTCAATATTTTGATGACTCGTGTGTTATCCCCGAGATCGTATTCGAACTTTCGTTAATGAGAAAAATTTCACAAACTGAAGAAAACGCATTTGAACATTTTATGACTGCCGTATCGTTTTCATCAACTTTTACCTCTCACACTCTCTTCGTAGAACTTTCGACACTTCTCCGTCACGGGCGCGCGAACTGTTTGAACTTGAGGATACCGCACCTTCGAAGGACGCGTATATCGACCGTATACCTACCAGCAGCTGAGAAACTTTGTTACCGGTTCTGTCAGCGTGTATCCGCTCCGCGATGCACGTTAAAGCGACATTATGCTCGATTCATATGCCTCGTCACGTTTCTCCTTTTCTATATGTCCTGCCAGCCACCCGGTCGCGCGCACAGCGGCGGCTGCCGCCCTCTTCTCTTCCGCAGTTTCGCTTCTCTCTCGCTCTGCCACTCTCGTGTGTTCTCTTTCTTTGTCGCGCGCGCGCGCGCGGACACACGCAGAAGATCGAAATTCAAACGCGACTCGCATAATGGGGCGATTTCGTCTTGAAACGCCAAGTGGAAACTCTCCTTCCGCCGGATATTGCTCGGCGACCGATTGATCATCTTTGGGGAAAGGAGAGAGAGCCACGATTGAAAACGCGACTTGTCCTCTCCCCGATGTCTGGGCTCAAAGACGCGCTCGTAACGCGCGCTTCGAGGACTGTTTGTGCCGTTAAGGTAGCAAAGGGCCGATTACTTTTCAATTGCGGAGAATAGATCAGTGACGTTTGATCGTTCAATGGCGACGACAGCTGGATAAAGTCTAGACCTTTTAGACGTATTATTATGGATTTATAAAAGAAGAAAATATATACATGTGCGCGTACATATGTATTAGTCTACATATTGAGATAAAAAATAGATTATATCTCCATATTTATAGAAAAAAAACTCATCTCTTATATAATATTTCTTTTTTCTCGTTAAAAAATTTTTCTTTCTTTTTCTACACTCTAAAACAAATTTTAAAAGTTATAATACACATGTATTTATCTAAATAATGATATTTTGAAATTTATGATAATTACATATTCAGTTGCGTTATTTGCGCGAGCGTATAATTACCGTAAGATAATTGATACGTGATATGTACGATCGAAATGCAAAAAGCTCTTTCCGCTAATCCGTAATTTAACAAATGTTCTCGCATCACATCGCATTGCGTGCAAACTGCTTCTGCGATTTTTACAACGTTTAATTGCGGAACGTAAGCACGCACGGTCCAATTTTAATTTCACGCTGACGATCAAGCGCGCGTGTCCCACCGTCAGCAAACTGCGAGCCATCAGTTTGATTGCATTAATCCCGAAATAGCCGCGTTCGCCACGTCCGAATGCTATTTGTCGGATAACGTGTTTATGCATGATGTGATGCCCGGTGTGATTTGGTTATATAATCCGGGAATTGCACATCTCTTCCTTTTTTTTTTTTTTTTTGCTTTACACTTTAGTGCCGCGAGAAGATGTGTTATTATCAATCTAATCTATATGCGAACTCGAACGGAAATATACTTGTTCAAGTCGTGAGAATAAAACTTGACTGTTTTAAATTATTTCTGTTTTGTTCAACTGTGTAATGAATGAGTGTTCCAGTAATTTTATTTAATTGACTTAACAACTTATTGTTAAAAAAATCTCTTACTTTTAATTTAATAATTATTTATGTACTCTGATGTGTCGATCTTTCTCGCTAATGCATTTTAACTTTCACCGATGAAAATCCGACCTTAGGAATCGAAGTGTCTGAATTTAGAGTTTTTTAATAAAGAGAGAAAAGTTTTTATATGCTAACATCAAAACTCCTATGCACATCTTACAATTTGGCCTGCATCTTATGGCCTATCATAAGGCCATCTATTGGCCTTAATTTTATTTTGATATATTTTTCTCCCTCTATCGTTCAATATATTATATTAACTTAATGAAATGTATATATATATATATATTTCAGTCAAATAACAATGATTTGATAATACGGAAATAATTAAAGCAATGACGTGATAGTTTGCATAACTGTCTGTTTATGTGATGTAATTGCATCCCTTGCATTATGCTGCATAAAACGTTTTGCACCGTCGCATCGTCGACAATATTCCACGAAATTAGCCGTGCGCGCCAACATTAATCTATTCGTCCTGTGAAAATCATTATATCAAACATTAACAAGTCTGACGGCTCTTTTAACAGAGAGTGCTTTCGACGCGCGTTACGCGCCGAAATGAATGACACGCCGAAACGAAAGTTTTGGTGCACGTCATTCTCGCTCGCCTTTTATTCGCGCGCACGGCGAATATAATCAATATCGACCATTCAACATCTCGCGCGCGGCGCGAATTTTTTAACACATAAAATATTATTAATCGCTCAGTATAAATAAATGAAAGATACTATTATTTTTACGCGTGCGCGCGTGTATATATAACGTGTCTTAACGTCATTAACATGTTTTTGTCACAAGAATCTTAAGTAGAGTCAGCGAAGTAGTAGTTCTGTGATGCTCAACCTGCCGGCAAAGTCATTATATCAGGGGGTTTGTCCTTTGAATCCCCTTAAGCCTACTCGTGCATGGCAAGTGTACGTAGGCGGCAGTTTCGACTGTAGCTGAGTAGTTTGCATGTTTCTGACGTGCGACTTTGACCTTCCAATTTTAGACGAGAAGAACATACTACCCGCTCTCGACTTAATCCTCCCTCATCTTACTTCCACATCTAAAGGGGGCACAATTAGCCGGAGGTGATATTTGTTTAATTAGTTACACAAGCGAACGACCTTACATTATATATACTGATTGTTATATCAAACTTTCCGAGTTATTAGGCTGATAAAAAAATATCAATTTTTATGGTTTACTTTAACTGCGTTTTATTGTTTTTATTGTTAGATGTCGCAAAATATATAGTGGACAGTTTGCGTATCAGATTACTCCGTTTAAATGTGGAGTTGTTGTTCCGCGGAGGATTGTTCACAAACACATTTTCGATGAGGATATGGTATATCGAACGTTACAGGATATAAACCATATTGTTACACGAAACGGTCTCCCGCGAGCTGAAATACGAGCTGAACGAAGCGAATAAACGCCATCACGCAAGAACAAAAAAAAAAAAAAAAAAACACTTTTTCTGCTTCTATCCCTATTTTGTTACCGTTATTCGCGCATCGACGAAAGGCGCGAGCTTCGATCGATCTTTTCTTTTCTACGCGCGCGCGAGCAATTCTCACTCCCCTAACAACATCCAACATCTCTTCTCTCTCGTAATAAACTTTGAGCAGCACGCTTGCAGGGAAATGCTGGCAAATCGCAGCCGGGGGTGGCGCGTGCACAGGTAACAATGCCCGGCGTTGGACAAAGGCGTTCAACTATCAATAGGGCAACCCCTCGTTCGCCTGACAATTAACCCCTTCGATCGTCGGTTCCTCGTTTTCTTGAAAATTGACGCGCGCGACCTCGGAAGGGTCGCTCCGAACAATGGGGGGAAACATTATTGCCATTTTGAATAAAATACGCGGTTTCAGAAGTCGCGACAGTTACAGAAATCGCGTTTTACGCTTGTTAAATTTGTATCATTTTATTGTATTTTATACGAGAAGTTAGAAAAGCTCATAAATAAAATTAATTTTGTGAGAAAATGAATAATTTTGTTTAAGACGATTATGGCAATTCTCTAACGATGTTAAAATTATTATTATTAAATTATGAATTATTATTATTAAACCGTTATTGCACTGAGAGAGGTCTTTTGTACCTCCATTTCTACGTAGAACTTTGAAGTGTATACAGTTGTACATGTCGGGAGACACAATTGGCGCAATCTGTGATATTCCATCAGTTCACGGTTAGGACAATGGATTTCAATATCAATGGATATATAGACAGCCTCTTATCTGTTCAATAATTAACCTCTTGGCTCTAAAGGATGCTTGAATCAAGTTTCCACGGGGTTTGCGTGAGACGACTTATAATCGCGTGTTTCGATCACATACACGCAGATTTTATCTTCCTTCATTCTGATTATTATATCACGCATCGTTTGTTTACATCGTTTTTTTTTTTATTATTATTTTTGCACGTGAAATGTTTTAATCTCAGACAGCTCGATAATGTTTCAAAAACGTACGTCTATTTGTTGATCGTTTTTAAACATCCGAATAAAAATATACTTTATACGTCCAATAATAATCTACATTTTTTAAACATGTAATGTTCATCATACGATTTGAACCGAATAAAACTCAAATTTAGACATCTGGCAGACGTCTAGTGTGCCGTCTGAGATAAAGGCGGAGTTTGTTTGTTTAGGAGAGCTGGGGAAAAAAAGTTTCATGTTTTTCTCAAAATGTCTGCAGATGCGATAATTACCTGTGCATCTGCGAGGATGCGCCGCATCAAGGCCAAGGTGGGGTGCGTTGTGAGATCATCTTGTAGTGCAAGCGCCTCGCCCTCTTTGTTCAAATGATTTAAAGCCTTGAGAGCTGCAATCAAACGAAACAAAATGCGAATGCACTTTATAAACTGGGAAAACAAATTTAATTATTGTACAGATTTATTCATTCGCACGTACTTATAAAACAAATCTTAGTAAAATAAAAAATTTAAAAAAAAAAAAATAAATAAATAAATAGACACCTATCTTTTCGTTTCTGATGAAAGGACATCTATTGTGTGTACACATGTATCAATATATATATATGTCTATTATGTAAATATCTATCATATATATAATACATTTCAGGCGTTACATTTTGCACTTTGTTCAAGATTGCCGAGCACGCAATTTAGTGGTACGTACACCGCTTTGCGGTACTAGTTGGTACATATAATGAAGGATGCTCGGCGGGGCTATGTGAGCCATTTGGTCGCGTTAAGCCTTTCATCCGAAACACACGGGAAAGTCAGGGGATTTCCAGACTCCGACTTCGTCCAAGATGGCCGGTCTCTCTCGGCTCGTTCGTCTCGTATTATCTTCATCCGACCGGCGGTTCGAGCGGCGGGATAATTGAATTCCCGTGGTAGTCGGTGGTCGTGGCGCGAAGGTGGAAAAGCCCGAGGGTTGCCAAACTGTTATCGACAAGTTCGTGAGAGAAGGTCGTTTTCGCAGAGAGGCGATCGAGCGACAGACACGCGCCTTCGATGTTTCAACGGCCGAGAGCGATCGAAAACGCTTTAGCGTGTGGTTTCCCAAGCGTGGGAGATATATACGAAGTACCGCGCTTTAAGCAGTCGCGTTTTTTTCAAATCCATTAAATTATATGCTATCATAAGCTTGCAAGCCACGTGTGTGTGTGTGTGTGTTGCGCGTCGACAGAATTAACGGGGAAATTTCGTTACGTCTCAAAGGCAGAGTTGCTTTTTGCATAGCCACCCGTCTTGTCAAAGGAAACCGGTAACTGTATCCTGATAAACGACCAGCTCTCCCTTGCCGAAAGAGAGTGTGTGTGAGTGAGTGAGTGAGTGAGTGAGTAAGTGAGTGAGTGAGCGAGTGAGTAAGTGAGTGAACGAGCGAGCGCGCGCGCGCGCATGCGCTCGTGGTGGAATTATAATACCGGATAATACATTCCGGAACTCAGCGCGAGCTTAAACGCAAATTTAGCGAGTTGCATATGCAGCTGGCGATGCGGAGGCTTTGATGTGGCGTAAGCAAAATTCGAAGCGAGTCGGTAAGCCGTGCAACGCGGGGAATTTCGCGATATATATCTCGTTAAAAATGTATTTCAACTTCGCTCCCGAAGTCGGGATTGCAGAAACGACGTGACATCGATACGGAGAGTCGCGATTTGCAAATTAGCGCGATCGAGTTGAACGCGGTCAAAAATCATCGCCGCAGCTTAAAATTCCGCGAGCTTATCGGAATTTTTAATTGCTTAAAGCAAGATATTTGTATATATTGCGCGAAAACATGTAATTGCGTTACGGAGCGACATGATGTGTCGCGGGTTGATATTTCTCAATGAGAATTTAAACAGTATTTTACCGATAATCTCCGAAGTTTAATCGCGCGCGTGATTTTTCATATAAACGCGCCGATAAAAGCTTCGCGACTCATATCCGAGCACGAAACGAGCTTTTCATTTTGCGAGCTCGTAATCGACGCGCTGTGACGAAAGTCCGGGGATGGATCCCCGGCAACGATTAGATAGCGGACGATTTGTTGCCCCGAAGGTACAATTAAATGCAATTAAATTGCCGCTGCAACGAAGTAAGAGAAGCTTCGAAGTGCATCGGGGAACACGTTTTATCGACAAGTCTCGTTTGCCAAAGACAAAGGTCTCTTTCTCTTTCTCTTTCTCTTTCTCTCTCTCTCTCTCTCTCTCTCTCTCTCTCTCTCTTTCTCCCGTGGATAAGATACGAACTGTAGATCGCCGAACATCTTCCCGGAGAGAATCCCTGGGCGTCCTGCAAAGTCCTCGGAGGACGAGGGAACGTATTATCGCCAGATCACGAAGAACGACTCGTCGTAAAATTGCTCTTCGCCCGCAAAGATCGAGAAACCGAACTTTGCAAAGACGGAAAACCATTTCCAGTGCAGGTGGATATAAAAAAAAAAAGGAATGAGGCAGTTTAGCAGCTGCGTTGAACGATAACGAGAAACTGAGGAAGAGAGAAAGACTGGGAGTCGTTTTAACATTTCTTTAAAAATTAGATATGTTACTAAATATGTTGAATTTGTATAATTCAAGATGATGATTTAAAAAAATTAAAAACAATTTAAGAAAGAGAATAATAATATTCAATAAATTTACGTTCACACGGAGAAAACAATTTTCTTTAGATTTAATAATTCTAGTTTGTTTGACTCATGTTTGTTGCATTTTCGCGCGCGGGACCAACAATTTATATAATCTTGCACCAAAAAACAATTTTCTTAAATGAACATTTTATTGTTTTGTTGAAAACTATCATATTATTTGGCGAAAACAATACAGTTGAAACAATTTGTTTCAATTAAATAATATTTGATTTGATAACAGAGCCTACGGCATGCTTTTTTCGTGCTGAATGGCACACGAGCATCACGACAATTTGACAATTTCTTGATTTTCAAATCATAATTGGTCAAATTTTCCGATGCTCGTTGCAATCTAAAATTAAAAAAAAGTCGTGTGTCGCAGATTTTAACATTGAAATATTAATTTAGCACTTAATTATCGCTAAGATTCAGTAGCTGAATAGTTAGAGTGTTTAACCATCACGGAAGTTTTAAGTTCGAGCGCAGTCTGGTTGATTTCCAATAACGAATTTTTCCCATACGAGGTAGTTTTTAAGATAATTAAAAAGCTTATATTCAGAGATATATAAAATACAAAGATAAATGTTTATTTGTTATTATAAAATGTTTATTTTATTATAAAGTTTAAATTTTATAATTATATAGAAGCAATAATTTTCTATAAAAATTTTAAAGAAATATTTTATTTCAATCAAACAATCGTATTGTTTTGAAAATCAGCTTGTTTCGATTATTCCAATCAAATATTTTGTTTGGATTTAACAAACTTTGTTAAATCTAAAGAAATTGTTCTCTCTGTGTGTTTGTATCGGTTTGCCGGATAGCAGAGGATTATATAAGATAGAAAAGGGTTAACAGTCAGTTTTGTGGTTTCGGTTAAGCGGCTTGTGATACCGTCAGCTCAGATTTCTGTCTGTCATCTTTAAGCTGATTGATCGCGAATGAGAAGAAAGAAACGCACTCGAATAGATAAATCAGGAAAAAGGGAGAGAGAGAGAGAGAGAGAGAGAGAGAGAGAGAGAAAAACAGAAAGAACCCTTTTCTTCACGAAAGTCTGATCTCAAGATTGTGGCGGTTCTTCAAACACGACAGGAAGCACTCTCACGTAAAAAACGTCGAGTATCCTCACCCCGAATAATCTCGCGCGATCGTTACTACTTTAGCACAAAGAAGAAAACTCGGTAGCGCCAGAGATTCTCGATTAAACAGCATATCTCCACGTTAAAAAATTAATCCTAATAACGGTGACACTTTTCCAAAAAATATTTCTCTCCTTGCAAAGAAAGCATATACGTCCAAGTTTTTTATAAACACGAATTAGAGAAATTATCGTTTTTTCGCTTAAAATAACAAATTTGAAAACTTCGCGATAAAAAAATTTTATTTTCTTTCGGACGAGATATTTACTTAAAAACAAAAAAAATTCTATCAAAATGATTCTAAATCATAATTTAAACAAAATTTTCGAGAGAAAGAGAGAGAGAGAGAGAGAGAGAGAGAGAGAGAGAGAGAGAGAGAGAGAAGTTACATCATCAGAATATTATTTGCGTAATTAAATGTCACGACATGAGCTGAAATTTGTTTCAGAAGTTTCCGGAATCCGCAGATGCGAGGAGACGAGGCCGGAATGAATCAGCTCGTCGCGTCGACGGCACGAGCCGGCGGCGCGGCACGATAAATCTCGCGTGCAACGCGCGCGGAGCGAAAACGTGCCCTCCCGCGCGAAAGTAGGCGACCGGCGGCGTTGAAATATTCCGCGCGAGCGACGTCGATAGAAGGGACGACTCCGCGCGTCGTTTTTTTCTCTTTTTTTTTTTTTTTTTTTTTTATTCCGTATAGAAACACGTACAATCTCGCAGCTCGCGTGATGTAGGTGTATTGCCGAAGTGCACACGCGGCTCCTTGCGGATGGATCCTTCCAGGTCGCGGCGAGGGTTGTATGTAGGTCTACTGCAAACACACACAGCGAGAGAAGTGAGCGCGCCTCGGTCGTTTTCCGAACAGCGCAACGGGGAGTCTCGCGAGTTCGTGTGATATATACAGCGCGCGCTCTCTGATATTATGCGCGCCGGTGTGTGCACGATGTGTGTAGGTGTGTCGGAAGCGAGATTCTTTATGAGCTTTTATACCGACTAACGCGAGACTATATCGAGGTCGCGCACCGAGCTTAGGCGGACTAATGCGAAACAGGAACTCTTTTATAACGTTTCGGCATAAGATAAAGCGTAACTTTAGCGGTAGCGTTCGGAAGAGCAAAAAGATTGGTTATTGATGGGAATTTGTTGGTTCAAGTTACCTTCCGCGAACACGAAGCTCGTATAATTACATTAGAGAAATCGAGTAGCCGCGGATAAACGTATCCGATATCGGAAAGAACAAGCTCGATGTGCGTGTGTGCGTGTTACGTAATACATTATATGCTAAGCGAATTTTTGTCACGTTTGAACCGTGACGAAGTCCGTAACCACGACACGTATCGCTCTAGCTTCCGGGATAATCACGACGCGTGTTGCGACGCGACTCTTCGGGTCCGCTTATATCTGTCACGTAAGTCTTGCGACACACTCAACACTTCCTCAATGTCGAAGGCAATTGATTGACCGATTCGACGAATTAATAATAATAGTCAAATCATGTAAATGCGGAATAGCAAAATTCTGGTTAAAAAAGTGACGATTACGTTAGCAAAATTACATTGTTGAATTCACGTTGTAAATAAAATCTTGATATATATTATTAATGCAAAAAATACCAAAAGTTTTTTTATGTTTTCTCTCTCTCTTATACGTATATATTACATATAATATTTATTTATTATTTTTTACATATATAAATGTAAGTTATCAAATATACCATAATACAAATTAAAAATTTAAAACAAATATTCATAAACGGCTCTATTAATTATAAACTAAGATCAAGAAATAAGACTTAGAGAATCAAGTGCTGGATATTGTGTGCGCAGAATATATTTTTAACGTGTAAATTAATACATGTTGAAAATTCGAATTGAAGAACCTTCTAAAATACCATTTAAAATGTTGACTTGCGTCCCCGTACATATAAATTACTCATTTAACCTCCTTATAAAAGTTAAAAAATTCCATTGCAAAAAAGACATTCCGGGTAGGAGTCGGATTTCTCGCATTTCATGCAGTCGCCTTCTCAATTTCGACGAATTTCGTCGAAAAGTATTTCCTGATTTTAATTAAAAATTTGTTTTGTTTTTTTTTCATACATACGTATACATGCAGGGTAGAGCTCCGAGGTTTGAGCCGCGCCCATTTTATGCCACATAAGTCAGAAAAAATAGAAGAATAATTTGCGTGCAACCACCTTGTTACGTGCCCTTATGTTACATTAGTATTGTGTTGCGATTTCAGCTTTTTATTGTTACCATTAACAAAACCATCGTTAATTTAGTCGATTATCACGCCAGCGTGATAAATTAGCGCAAATTTTACGGATACGTAAACTAATTACTACAAGGTTCATAAAAACGTTTGGCGGTTATTTTGCGATATATAAGTGTAAGAGAGGGAAAATAAAAAATGGATTATAGCAATTTTGTAATTTAGGGATGTTTGTGAAATGAATCGCACATTCCCATCCATCAATAACCATGTATCCCACCCCTATGGGATATATTGCAAAAATACAAATTTTTTTATAAATATAAAAACTACAGATTTTGTATTCGTAATTTTTTTTATAGTAAAAGACAATATAAAGTTTTTATTGGTATAGTTTGTTTTGTCTTTAACGTCGCAAAATACTATCCGATAAATTAACTTCTTGGATAGTGTTTGCGGCTCGTATATCCCGGAAAATCGTCCTGTAATAGTAACAGAACTTAAAAACTTTAATAAAGTAAAGTATTGCCGCGCGCGCGCGCGCGCTCGAGAGACGTTCTGACATTGCGCGATGCATCCTAATGCATCTCGCGACCCGGTATTGCAACGAGTTCCCGTAATCCTCGTGACACGACTACCTGAATTACATTGTGCTTAATATATATCCGGCCGTAGCGCGCAGTTTACCGGTCTGACTTCCGTGGAGCAGGCGCGCTGGAAACAGGATTAATGGATTAGCAATGTTTTGAGTTACAAGCGAAGTGTAAGCGGGGCAAATATTCTCTCTCTCCAATTAGACCAGAATTCTACGGTAGTGCGGGAGGCTTTGAATTACGGCAAAATCGGCGCACCTGAGAGGGCTCGAGAACCGCCAGAGTGATCCTTTATAAATGCGACTATTTCGCCGGCGAGCGCAGCCTCCGCGCAATGGAGGCTTCATTCATTATCCATAAGCTGCGAATTCGTAGCGCGAATATTAAAGAGAAAAAGGATGTAACACAAAGCAAACGTGAATATTGCAATATTAACGTCACTGTAAATTGGAAGTTTGTTTTTTTTTTCTTTTTTTTTCTTTTTTTTCCCCAAGCTCTCTCGAGCACAGAGCATTTTTTCTCATGTTTTTTTTTTCTCTTGCTCGCATCGCTCATTGCTATACACGCATTGTTTCGATTGGATAAATAAGGGATAAAGTGATGTATAACTCGTGTATTCGAATATTATTACAGCGTCTGCACGGTAAAAGCGAGAGTCTTTATATAGCCTATTATATCAGCAGGAAAACATATCGAGCTTGTCGCGCGCGTGTAGTAGGTCTACTGCAGTAGACCGAAGTAGACACGTGCGATTCATACGCGGCAGTAAAAGTAACAGGATGATGTATTATACATATCAAGTGTCGCAACGTATTATCGTCAGGATATTCGATCTCCGAGGAACTACGCGGTCGTAAAATATGATATTACGTCGTCGTAAAATATTATATTACTTAAATGCGAACAAAATGACGACGTATCAATGCAACGTGAATTTCAGCCGCTAAAGTGCAATACGCGGCACGTGCGTAATTAATAAATTGCAATCTTACGTGACGCGCAACGTGTGTTTTTGCTTTCGAAACTTGAAAATTGACGCAATTAACGAGATAAAGTGGCGCGTAAGTGTGGCGCGAATTTCCGACGTGCTCTCTTCGTGCGAGGCCACGAAGCCTCGCGCGCGCGGATGTTTATCTTCCCAAGCACCAGCACGGGGAAATCCCGTGTAATACCGCAACCTGTCCCAGGAGTGACCAGGAGCTGTCATCGGACTCACCTTCCTCGAAAGGCTGCGCACGCTTGGCGAACGCTCTCGAGAAAACACCACCGCCGCGCGGCTTCGACGCGTCCACGCCGTTTTCTACGGCTGCGCTCATTTTCCCGAACGATTCTTCGCCGAGCGTGTCTCTGCCGTGGACGTATCTGAAATTGACATTGCGCGAAAAACGCTCTCGTAAGAACGATTGAATTGCTTTCTGTGCTCCTCTCGACGTTCGGTCCCGCATCGAGATTTCTCAACGCGGTCATCGTCAATGTCGTTGATTTTTTCTCTTACATTAGACAAAGTTGTTAAATCTTTAAACATATTGCAAAGATTAATTATATTGTGTATATATTACTTATATATATATATTAATTATATACATAGTCTAAATAATAACTAAAAATAACATAAAACTATTCTTGTCAATAATATAAAAATATTGATAATAAAAATTATCAACAATAAAAAAAATATTATTGTAAATTAAAAACAAAAAAACAGATAAAACCAAGTTTTTCCCGCTGTTTTGAAAGATATGGCGGAATAATGTGCGATACAAACTATCTCGTATTTATGTTTACAACCTCATTAGCTTTTCGTATAATTAGCGCGTTGAAACTGTCTATTAAACGCTGATACTCGTCTCGCATATGCATAATATATACAGATTTCACGCTGTCAGGCTAATGTAATAGCAAGATTTTGTAAAACTATGCCAATGTTAATTAATTCAACGTTACCATACGTTTCTTTCTTACATCTACTATCTAAAAGTCAGCCTATGTATGCCAGTGCTGAAACAGTTCACGTATGTACATATATACTTCAGATGAACCGACACGACTGCAGCCGCCACCCACGTTCACGGTGATGTTAATTAGAGTGCGCTACGATTAAAGTTTCTCTCTAATTAAATGTTAGAGATTGCGCCTAGTTACCGGCCGGAAGATTGCGAATGAAAAAAGTGCCACCGACTCGTTGTCGATACTCGCGAAGAAACAAAGAGCTAACGACACTTAAACGTTCTCCGGTTACAAAGTTGGCTATCAATTATACTGAAGAGAAATAAAGAATAATAGGAAGACAATTTCTGATTCTTTCGCGAGTTTTTATTACAAAAAAAAAAAAAACTTCTGCAAAGTCTTTTCGATCTACCCATTATTTTTTATCCTGTAAAGTATTTAAATCCTGCAAGGTATTTAAATCCGACGTTGCTTATCAACGTCCTACAGGAAGGATGGAATTATCGTGCAGGCAAGTACCGCTTTTCGCAAGTTTGTGTTTGCGCAACGTAACACGATGGACCGTTCGTTACTCGCCTCGGGGATGACGCCATTATGTTACGGAAAGTCCGTATCGGGGGCGAGCAAACGACGAGCATATAATAACCAGCGCGTCGCCGTCGATACTCGGGGCACCCCTCTCTCTCTCTCTCTTCTCGTTCTCCCGAAAATGACGAGGCACCCCATATTACACGTCATCCTGTGCACACACACGCGCTCGCGCACGTTGTCACCCTCTCGACGGACCAGGGCAGGCGACTCGCCGTCATTCGATCGTCATAATTTATCATTACGCACGGGGAAAGACGCGTTCGATAAATCCACGCCGTGTTCAACCACGTTAACATTGATTTATGCACTGTGACGCACATACACGGCCATAAAGAGAGATCTATCGCGCGCCCTTTGCAGCGTCAGAAATCACGCGCGGAAAAGCGCGAATCGCCGGTAAAACTCGATGGAAAAAAAAAAAGTCGACCTTCGCTGTCCGTTTCGTACGTGACCCTTTCGGTTCCGAAAATATCCAACGCGATACGATTGTCATGCGCGAAGTAACGCGCAGTGACAAATAATCCGATAACTGCTCGCAACCGTGTGTACATAAAATGCTCGAAGAAGATGGCATCAAAATGTGAAAATTTGATAATTTCCCGAAACAGAAAAAAAAAAGAAAGAGTCAACTCGGATAATATTAATTACTCTCTTAGAATTTTTAAGTAATAACTTTTTTAAAAATTGTACACGCAATATTTTGCGTAAAATATTGTTTTGTTTTATAGTATTCTTATTTTTTTAACATTTTTTTTAAATACAATTATACGATCACGTCTGAAATAGTCGCGCAAAGGAATTTAATTATGATTTCATTGAGAAGACTAATAAACACAAGACTGGTTTTCCACAGCCACGGTCCGATTTGAATAAAATCGCGTTCACTGCGAACAGGCGCGATTAAATGTTCGTCATTTCAATTCCTACATACTCGCGAATACGCTCTCTTTTTCTTTCTACCATGTTTGGCACGATAAATGGCGATAGCTCGTAATGAAATTGGCTAAATAATTCCACTGTGTTTCATTGCCTCGTATATACACCTCTCTATTTAACGTCACATTCAACTCGATGCTAAATGTCATCTGTTTCCAAAACTTGTCCTATAGCTGTTCTTTATTTAATCACTTTTCCATTTTCATTGAGATAAATGGAAAACGTGTTTTTTGAGAATATCTTATGTCGTTTTATGGGCAATAAGTCGAGAATTGAGTGTAGAAACGTACAAACAAATGATTGCGACATCAAGAGAGAGAGAGAGAGAAAGAAAGAGAAAAAGAGAGATCTTGCTCTCTGTATAACCAATTCAAATATAAACGTACTTGTCATTTCCATAGTAAATCTAATCAACGGATTAAGAATCGTGTGCGAGATGTATTATAGCATTAAATCGAATGTTTTATTATTCTATATTTATGTTATAGCGACAAAGCAGAAAAGGGATTGTATTACGTGGGCGTTTAGACTCGATAAATTCTTGCAGAGTTGCGAGTTGGCTTCTGATTTATGTACCGCGACAGCAGAACTCATAAGGGAGATCTATAGCCGTTTTTCCATTCTTTTTTCTTTTCGCGGAGATTCGTGCGAAGATCTTTGCCGGCGATTTTCAACACGGTAGAGATTTAAGATCGTAACATCCGCGTAACTTTGCCTCTATATATAAGATATTTTATTAATGCGTTACCGCGTCGAACTTTATTCAAATTTTTATTTATATCTTTTAATATAATACTCTTTTTTTATATCTTTTAATATATATCCTCTCTATTTGTTCAAAAAATATCCAAGAAAGATACAAAGATATAAACAATTTTACTCAGAATATTTACACACAGTTGTTTGAAAGAATATTGTGGTTTATTATTACATGCAACAAATAAAACAAACAAAAACAAAAATAATAAAGAATTTTTAAGGCTCTTGAAATTCAAACAACGTGAAATTTTTGGTCAATGAGAGCCATACGTTGAATATTAAAAAATATTTTGAAAAACAAAAATATTTTCTATATTTTTTATATTTAGACCTATTATATATATATTTATATATAATAGTATTATAAATATATTTAGATCTATGTAGTTTTTTAAGTGTGAATCTTACATAATAATGTAAACAGTTTAACAAACCAATAGTATTTTATTATTGATCTATATACAGAGTAAAACAACACCCAATGATTGACACGCTTTAAGGACTTGTCAATTTTTTTTCTCAAGATCAAAAAAAATTATGATCTAACTAAAGAACTCTAAAATAAAAAATGCAAATTAATGTTGTTATAAAAAATCCAAATTAAAATCCTACTATAATGTCAAGTAAAAAAGTAATCATAGACAAAAATGTTAATATATTACTAGAAAAAAATTAAGTTCCCATCACTGGAGGGAGTGTTAACTATAAAATCAATTATTCTACTTTCGTCTTGCGTTTTGTAATTGAGAAGCTCGTGTAATTCTATCTATGTCGCGTTAATAATAAACTTCGAGCGATTGTAACGTGATGGAGGTAAAACACACAACGAGAATCGCGAACCGCAAAGAGTAATTATTCTCTCGTTCTCCATAGTTTCCTCGTATCGATAAACTTCCAATGAATAAACACTTTCACGCTGATGAAATAGAGAACAAAGCATCTGAAGAGAACGATAAAGTCACGAACGAATTGGATTACATTCTGCAGAGGGAATGATGACCCGTATAATTTGTCGGATAAAACTTCCCACAATCAGCTGAAGAAATATCGTGTTTTGAAAATCGTCAGATTCAAGAAAATATAGCGTACAAATAAACTAAAAGAAAATCAAAAATATGATTTCAATTGAGAAAATTTATATTTAGCGGTTTCCTTCATCAATCGATTTTGTACTTTTATTTTTTACAGAAGATAGGTGTATAAGTTCAATTTGTGTTATGTATAAGTGTGTATAAGTGTGTGTATATTTATGCCTGTCACAAAAGACACGTGATAAATGAAAATGTAGAAATATCGCGTGAAATAGCGAAGCGAAACCATTAAAGAGACGAAATGTATACGGCTCGGTTTTCAGAACAATTTACGACGAGTCCTAAATCTCGTCTTATCCTTCGTAAGCAGATACTGGGGATAAGGACTCAGCTGTGTTTCACAATGGAGTAATAATTTGTGCGACTGCATCCCGCGAAAAAACGAATGTTATTGTCGGGTGTGTTTGTGGCAATTACGAAGTCGTTGGCACAACACTCTGTTGACGCGCACAAGTCCCCTAGTGTCCAATTTCGTGATGGACATCTCACCGGTACGACGATCCCTTTAACCGCGGTACAATCATTGGGGAGAGATGACGAAGTTTCGCTTCAGCTCTTCTTCGTAAAGCAGTTTGCCGGCTTCCTCATCGGGGAAGATCTCCGATTGGAAGTGCAAATCAATTTGGTAGTAAAAAAAAAAAAATTGTTAGATCAGACGTTTTTAATCAGAAAAATGTCTTGAAGATTTTTATTGGTAAGTATATTTATACACATGTGTATGTATGATGTGCAAACAAATTTATAGGCTGTCGGTTTATATATTAGCTTTCGTGTAATACAACAGACTCTACTATGATCTTAGTTATACTCAGGGGATTCATTCCGGTCGTTCGAATCTACCGAAGTAAAACAAATGGGAAGGGCACGAAAGCAGTCGATATATTCGCCGAAACGACCGAGTCACCAACATTCTTCGTTACTCTCGTGCGCACCGATCGATCACGCTCCTCTTCAACGGCCACGCAACCGGCTTGTGCTCGTAAATACGAATTACGACGTGATTGTAGTAATATCGACCACGTTTCCGAGTTACGAGGTACATGAATAAAATATAACATCAGCTGCGGAAGAGACGTTCTTCTTTTATTTCTTATCGTTTGCGGAAGAGGTATATTTTATTTTTGTCTCACATTTTTTCCCCGGTCGATTCTACTTTGCGTCGCAGCCGCGACTGATTTGCAATTTCCGTCGAATGTTCCTCCTATTCTCGGCAACTTCAACGACTCCATATCGCGTCTAATTTACTCTCGATGTCGAGTCTCTTCCAAGAGCTTTTCAGAGAAGCGGATGTCTCGCGGAATTAATTACCAGGAAAATCATACCGAAATTTTGTTGCACCACTAACACCGCCGAAATAACGTGCTTTCTCTCTCTCTCTCTCTCTCTCTCTCCAAGCAATTCTGCTTTCAATGCATCTTCCTCAGAAGGAAATTACAAAACGCCAGAACACATTGCAGATCCTTCTTGAACCCGTCAGGAGTTCTCAACGCAGACGAATGATCATTTCTGTTGAGATGGAGATCGAGATCGAGATCAAGAGAGAGAGAGAAAGTTTTCCTCTTCTCTCGTATGTTCGGAGAGGAAATCTCACGAGATGCTGCGCAGCGCGAATGATTTCGCGACGCTTTCCGTGCCTCCGTGGCGCATTTGGGATTTATGACATAGACGTAAATATGCGGGTCCGCCCGTTGTCGTGGGACTCGAGTTGCAACGAGTCGTCGCGCGAAATCCAAGTTAAACTTTGTTGCATTTTGAACGACGCGTCGCCACGTAGGTGTGACTCCGCAAAATCCGGCCACTTAACAAAATTTATACACGGATAGCCGCATATCACCCAGTTTAGAAAGTTTCCAACTTCTCGGGCAAAGTTTCGTCAACAGTTTCGTATAGAATTTCGCACGTCCAATATATAATTTTGGACCAGAGAGATAAATAACAAATTTAAACAGATCAAAGTGATCTCTCTCTCTTTGGGGAAAAATTTAATAATTTGTGTTTTTTGCGAAACCAAATTCTTCATACGCAAGAGAAATATATCAAGAGCTGTAATCATTATAATGCAACCTTAACCAGTGAGTATCAATTTAATCACGACTTTCGCGTTCTTCCTCTTCTCCGTCGTTACGCCGCGCTCTTACCTCGACGTCGCCATAAACCGCATCGTTAGCTCGATATCATCGGCAGGCAGCCTGAGAATACCTCACGGCCGTGCGCGATTGTAATCTAAGGGNANTNGATTAAAAAAAAAAAAAAAAAAAAAAAAAAAAAAAACGAGTTCACGAAGAGAAGCGACAGTAAGTTTCATGAAAAAGACGAGTGCGTAAGAGAACGCAAGACGAGCTTAAAGCCGCAACGATGGCGCCAAGCTAAACGCTTTATTTTTATTTTTTTTTTCTACCTTAATTAGTGCGCCCTCGACCGCATAATTATTGCGTTACGGCTGCATTAGGCGGCAACCAAGGTGAGCTCCTCCTGGAGCGAGTGCGTCCAGCAATTTCCAACCACTCTTCTCGCGTCGCTTTTTTTTTCCGCGCTATTTTCCGCCTCAGATGTGTTTAGCAGCGCTGATGCAAATGCGCGTGACATTTTCGTTTTAACTCCAGAGAGCGCATTCGAAGCAAAAATTGTGTTTACAACAAATTAAAATGGAAATCGCCGTAAATTTGATAAAAGTAGAACTTCAACCTCACTTTATTTTCGTACAATTTGTAATAAATTCATAAATTATAATAGTTTGAGATTGTGTTAATACTTTTTTCAATATTTTATTTTGCTAAACTGCTATAGAGTTCACACATCCGTTCAAATGTGAAACTAAATGTTTTTTCTCAAAGTTTTATACGCTGTATATAAAAATATATATAGATCCAAGTAGGTACATTACGGATAGAGTAAACACAACGCTCGAGTTTTTCTCGAATGATAGTTGACGCGATCGTAATTAAGTTCTAAGCGAGCGACGGACGAAGTTTGATGAAATCGTTAGATTGTTTTGACTTCGGAAGATTCAACTCTCCGGAACCGGTCGAACAAAGTTTCTTATCTTAAACTTGAGCGTTACGTTTTCGTAACAAGACTCAATTCTCGCTTTGCGAGAAAACTCATCGACGCTGGACGCGCTTCAATTGCTCGCGCACCTTGTATTTTCAAGGCACAACTGTTCCGACTGTTGTTCATTTAATTAGCATAAAATGTGCAATTAATTAATCACACATAAAGATAAAATAATAATCATGTCAAAGAGAAAAGATAAAAACAGACTATATATTTGCAACAGAAAGAGAGAGAAATCGAGTTGACATTTGATACCGTCCGTCATTACAAGATGCATATATAAATCGCGATCGGGCCGCGGCTCTCTTAATCGACCTGTTTGATTTTTGTTAACCGAGAACAATGAACGCCCGGAACAATCTGTCTCGCACGACAGAGCATTCAGGATGAGTCTTAACGGTGAAAGCCGGACCGGAAGAATCGACGATTCGTGACTGACGGTACGACAATGCAAACGGTACTTGAACCTTTTCGTTCCAGACGAGATGTCGCCGCGAATTTCCCGGCGGTTACAAATAGACACTGGCGTGGATGGATATCTCCTTCGAATTCTACCTCGAGTTCCTGCCGTTTCCTTCTTGAATAACTGATAAGATCTCAAAGTTCTCGACACATTCTTATAATTCGAGCAACAAAAATTGTAAAACATTATAACTCTCTCTTTTTAACGTTCCAATTTATATCTTACGAATTTAAGTCAATTAAAGAAATGATATTTTATGCTTTGCAATAAAAACTGAAAAAGTGAAGATTAAGAAGATGACTTGAGTCGCCTATATGTTTTTGTTACTATTGTTATACCGATATAAATGACGTCATGAAACATTGTTGGAGAAACAAGAACGAACGTATATAAAGAGATTATGTTAGATCTAAACGTAGTTTGAATTTTTTTATTAGTAAGCTTCCAAATTTTGTAATCAGAAGATCTCGTTACATTTTTAGATATTGTTTCTATCTCTGTCTGTTGTTCTTTTTCATGTATTAATTTCTTCAAATATAATGCAACATTATATCAAGATCATAGTAACTGCAAAAATAATTGCTCAATTTTTGGAAAATTAACACCCAACCGAGATTTCTTTGTCTATTTTAGTTTATTTGGAAAAAATTGTTTATCTGTCCGAACAGTAAATGTAAAAATAATTCTGAATTTTTAACTGCTTGGTAAGTCGGTACATAGCAAACAGATATAGTAATCTTTTAATATTTAATGCAGTTATGCTGTTACGTGTATTTTGTTTCTAAATAAGTGGGATTTAAGGAGAGAACAATTCCGAACAAACATGCGCAAACACGTACGATGAATAAATTTACTGATAAATAAATAAAACAAGAATAAAACAAAATGAGGTCGCAAAATCACGAGCAACCTGTAATACATCCTGTCGTGGTGAACCACGTACCGAGTGACGTAGAAAGACGCGAAGGTAGTAGTGAAATTTTCCTTTGTTCTGCACAAGCGCAAGGTTAATCGTCCCCCGTTTACTATGTATGTGGCGCGCTTGGAAAGATAGGTGACCGTGTTCAAATTTAGTTAGTGGCGAGGAAATTTATTTTGCGTCGCTGACTGGATGAGCAACCAATTACCATCTCTTTCCTTCTCATTTCCTAGTGTTTCGACGCTTTCTCTCCCTCTCTCTCTCTCTCTTCCAATTTCTCTCTATGTTCTCTCTATCTTTCTTTCTAGAATTTACATAGATCACTGTGGTGAAATGGAATTAGAGCAAGATCAGAATAGAATAGAATAGAAAAGAGAAAATAACAAGAGAAAAAGCGAAGACATGTCACGTTTCACACAATTATCTAAAAACTATTTTCTTTTATACAATGAATATAATTGTACAATAAATTGTGCAATAAATATAATTTGTATAATTCTAAACTTCCTTTTAATAGACACACAGCGGTCTAATTATAGATTCCGAACTATATGAACTAATTAAATAAGCACGGTTTTGATTTTTTTTTTTTTTTTAATATTCCGGTAATATTTTGACAAGTTAAAAATACAAAAAGCAAGTTTCAAAAGATTAATGCAAGTCGAATTATTATTGCGTTTCCGCCAAGAGTTCCGGAACACCTTGTAGACCGGGAAGCAGAGAAGAAACAGAGAGAAACTGGGTGCGTGATGGAGTTAGAGACATGAATATTTATACCACGTTAGATGGGTTATATCGCGGTGGAAGCTTAGGAGAAAAAGGGATACACCGACGCGCTACGTACGCGAGAATATACTGTACGTATGCCGGTGTGTTGTGGAAGATAGATACGAAGACCTCTATCCGAGCTGAGTGCGGCGAATAAGCACGGTTCATAATGCATAGCGCGGGTATGCGCCACGGCGCGACACGTAATATGCGCGACGCGTTAACTGTATATTGTATTACTTCGCCGTGTGCACATAACCGTGCTCGACGTAGAATTAGCTGCGCCGCCCTTACACGTGTCCCACATTATGTAAGAGCCGCAAAATTGGGGCATAACGGAAGCCACCGGAGTATTCTTGTTACGCGGATCTACTTACAAAATTATCAAGATTGCAGATTACTTTTATTGAGAATACAAGTAAAATCATCAGCAAAATTTAATATCAATAAATTTCATATAAAATCTTATAAAACAAACTCATAAACGAATAATTTTTAAGTTGGAAAAGAATGAGAGAATTTCAAGACATAGAAAAAAAAAAAAAAAAACAGTAGAGCGGTTATTTGTCTAGCAAGATATTGAATATGTCGCGATTTAGCTTGGCGAAAAGAAGCTACCACGTTATAGTCGACCCGAGTGAACCATGAAACGAAATATATGGCGGCATATGTGCTCCTCTCTCTTTCTCTCTCTCTCTCTCTCTTTCTCTGTCAGAACTATTAGAGACTAAATCGTGGTACAGTATGCTGCGGTAAGTAAATATGTACTTACACAATATGTAATATCAAAATAAGGCCAATGCGAGCTTAATTACAAGACGTAAGTATAATATGTTCGATGTAATATGTTTGGAAACTTCAATATATAATATGGCGCATATTTAGTGACTCCGGAATTATAGCTCCGAATTAACTATCATCTGCTAATTGACCAAAATATAATTATTACCGATTTTATAAAATAAAAATAAATATGTAAATAAATGTCATATATTTATATTGGTTAACGTTGAAGTACAAGTAAATAACTTTAATTTCGAGATATATTTTAACTCAATCTATTTAAAGTAAATTTACGTTTGATTGAAAATACGATTAAAAGAGAGAGGGCGCGTAGTTAATAGTTTTGACTTACTCATCCGGAAACTTAGCCATGTGTGTGTGCGTGTTTGTTTCCTTAACAACAAAAAATAAATTGGAGCAACCCCGCGCAATTCAGCACGCAACGCGATCGTGCATACACCCGCAGAAAACTCAACGAGCGTTGCAACAATGCAACGCGCGCTCGGTCAGACGATGGATAAGCGTAAGTTCAGGGCGTAGTTCGTAACGCACACTTTATCCAAAGCTTTACACACAAGCTAAAGGCCGCTCGCTTCGCGAGGAGGCGCGTTAAATTGCTTCTTAATTGCCAGCGACCGGTGCCGTTCGTGCAACCGGACGGGAGAGGGCGAGTCACGCTAATCGACCCCGATGCATCCCAATCGACAGCGCAGCAGCGCGCGCCGCGCATCGATATATATATATATATATATATATATATACATATACTACGGGCATCGAAACGCGCGCACAGAACAACTTCTGTTCGAACGGGCGTGCATCCGATAAAAGCGATCGGTCTCTCGCCGATTTTATTCGAGCGAATCCAATCTACCGTCGCACATGCGCTGAAAAAGTGCGCGACTTCCGTATCGGAAATGGTATCGGAAACGAATTATTCGTTCTGAATTGTGCTAATGCGTTTTCGAACAGAGTGCACTACGCTATTCGGCTTCTGCGACAATGGCTGGGAATTTAAGAATATTAAACAACGATATACAATACATATATGGAAAAAAGCCAAACGCTGGTTGCACTCAAACGCAAAATATATTTTTTAACGTGTAAATTAATACACATGGTAATTTGAATTGAATTTAAATGTAAATTTAAATGCATTTGATATGAAGTTTTGAATTAAATTAAATTTAATTTATACACGTTAAAACGTATTTTTGCGTACATTTAACGTTTGACTTTTATTGTTCTTATTTCTCTAACAGTTAAAAAAGAATGACTAAAAAACACCTTGTATAAATATATACATTGTAAATAACAATCTAAAAATTTTCCAAAATAAATATATAAATTCCATTACGTAATATTCTTAATCATGATTTGTATGTTATTGATTGTATGTTTCTATTTGAGGAAAATTTGTTAACAGGCGCTTAAATTTCTATAAATTTCTCAATTATCTTGGATTAATATCTTATGATTGCGTGATTACGGATATGTATAATTTGCGGAATTGATTCGTAATTACGGTATCACCGATAACGCTGTCATTACGCACGCATGTAAAAGGACACGTGAGACAAGTTGCAGTTACGCTGTCGCTGAGCGCTTCGAGCGATAAGTCAGGCGATAGCGGACGCACGCAACTGGTTAGAAATTAATCGAACGTGGCGCAATTGATGCGCGGCGGCGACGTTTCCGATTCGTGTAAATCGCGAGACCGAACGGCGCAACTCTTACACGTGACGGTCGATGTCAAACCAAACGCAACCAAACGCGGCGATGTGATTGCGGGAACCGATGCGCGCGATAAAGCCTCGCCACGGTCTTCATCATAAAAGCGACGTCGTTATCCGTTGTGCACGAAACGTGCGAAGCGAATGCGTGCGCGGGTTTATCTGCATGTGTCACACACGTCGCGAAACAATCTCCCCTTTCATAGATGACCGTGTCATAAACCGTTCAGAAGCCACAGACCAAAATAATGCAAGAATATATATATTTTTTTAAATTTTTTGTTCTAAAGCGATTGAAAAAATCTCGAATCTTTCTCAATACCTAAATTTCGCGTATAAGACGGTGTGCTCGCGCAATTCGAGCGCCACTTTGTTGCGCGCAGGGTTGGGCACGTATTATACGTGAGATATTGTACATTGTATTTTATACAAAACAAATGTTTGTATAATAAAAATTATACAACTATACAATACAACAAAAACAAACAACAACTATACAATATATAGTTTGTATAGTTGTTGTTTAGTTGTATAATTGTTATTATACAAACATTTGTTTTGTATAAAATACAATGTACAATATCTCACGTGTAATACGTGCCCAACCCTGGTTGCGCGTGAACTTGGCGCGAGGCACTACCGTGCCTCTTGATTATTCCACAATTCGCGTAGATAACTTTTGTGCACATCGTTGATAAGCTATGGATAAATAAATAAAAGTTATTAAATGGAAAATACATATATATACAGGGTGTCTGACAAATTTGACACAGCCAGAGTGTAAAGATAAATTTGAGTTAATTTGAATAGGAAAGTCATATTTACTATTTTGCAAACTGTGCAATATATTTAGCCTGCGTTATTAATTAATAAATGAGAAGCGATGGTCCAGACTGTACGATTTTCAGTTGTAAAAAACATTATTTACCTCATACAATGCACTTAACAACGAACAAGTGCGAGCGACGTATGATGACACAGCTTGTTGCGATCAGCTGATTTTCACGGCGGTACAACTGAAAATCATACACAGCCCGACCCATCGCTTTTCACACGCTCATCGGCTCACGTTCAGTAATAACTCAATAAATAAATAATTTTGCAAATTTTGCAAAATGATAAATGACTCTTCCATTCAGATTGACTCAATTTATTCTCACACTTCAATTGTATCAACATGTTTCAGATACCCTATATAAATACATATAAATATTAAACAAATTTGATGAATATAAGTAATTAAAACCAAGAAAAAAATATGACATTGCGATATGACTAAGCATCTTCGACGAAGTCTCGTCGTTCTGATAAATATGCAAAAGCGACACATGCAATGCGCATTTTCCGATGCGAACTGATAACGCATATCGCGACGAGTAGTCGCGTCGCGAAGAGCCGACAACGGCAAAACGAAAAAACCGCGTTCGCGACATTTTGCGCCAACCAGACGATATGTATATATTTATGCCGACGAAAATTACTTCGGTGTAGGCGTTGGACATACGTTAACGGAGCACCCTGTATATCTTACCGGGGCATATATAGTAGGAAGGCCGGTTATTGGGCGGACAAGAATAGAGTGCATCGCTCGCGAACGGAGCATCCGTCTAACCGCATCGCCGGTTCTCATTCGCGATGCATGGCCGAAGATGCGAACGTTTCGAAGAACAAGTTTGTTGTACTTTAGAATCAATTAAAGATGAACAAATATAACAGAGTTTCGATTGCCAAGATTTCATTTGTTCAGATCGATTATTTATTGACACAGATCTCGTTTGTAAAATAGAAAATTTTTGGACACACGAATCCCAATTGTTCATAGTAATCATTGCACAGATCTCGTACTTGACTATACGTTGCACACACAGAACAATATATTGCACATATATATTGCACATATATGTACCACGTTGTGAATTTGTTGCACAGAAGCGTCATTGCACATATCAAGTTAAATATAAAAATGTTTCTTAGTATAAATGTATTTGTTTTAGACAATGCACACATTTATCACGACACATTAGTGGAAGTATAATATCACGATAAGCTTGAGAGTACAGGCTTAAATGTGAGAGCGCACAAAGAAGCTCTGCCCGCTTTGTGCTTTCTCACAAACAAAAATAATGAAACTTAAGTACGAAGGCCGAAAGTAGATACTGCACGAAAGCTCCAATGCACTTTTGTTCGTACTTTGTGGAATATGTGGTTGGTGTGCAAACATACGAACGAATAATTGATGTACAATGATGTTTCATCTGTGCAGTAAGATATTATCTGTGTAACATAATGCGTATGTGCACAATATTGTTCGGTTCAATGTGTCACAAAGTCAATGTGCCAATACGCAATGGTCACCGTGAACAATCGGGAATTGCGCAAAAATTTTCTGCACGAGATTTGAGCAAACGGAATCTTTGTGCAACGGTCAATCCGGACAAATAAAATCTTGGCAAACGGGATCTTTCCGTGACATATGTGACTGCGGAGCGTTGTTAAGGAAACAAGAACACAAACGTATGTAAAAAGAGATTTGGGTTTCTAGATCTAAACGTAGATTTTTTGCCTGTTGTATTGCTTCTAAATCATAATCTGATGATCTCGTTACATTCTTAGACGTATGTATTTTTCTATCTGTATGTTGTTCTTTCTCATATATTAACTTTTGAACTGCAAACATAATGCAATATTATATCGAGATAGCGGTAATTGCAGAAATTGTTCACAGTTCTCAGGTTTTAGAAAATTGCAATTCGACAGAGACTTTGACTATTTTCTCTTATTCTGAAAAATCGTTTCGATTCGAGCAGTAAATAACGAAAATAAATCTAAACTACTCGGTATAAAATTGTTTCATACATACAGCGCTTTTTCGCACCGCGAAGCGCGGCGTAATAATTATTCAATCGCGTCGTCGAAAAATAAACGTTTGTAAGTAAAATTGTTCTTCGCGAATTGAAATTTCTCATAAAAAAATGTGTTCCCAGATTTTATATCGGTACCCAAAAAGTTTAATAACGCAGTCAGAAAATATGATCTCGTATAAAAATTTAATTTGTTTGAGAGAATTAGAAAATAAAGATGAGAAATAAAAATGCCTTCCGTAATCGTGGAAAAAGAAATGTAATTTTATATAGAAATGTCACTCGGGGTATTCCAACATATATAATATTCTTTCGCCTCTCGGAGGCACAGATCGTCGTCGTCGTAAACGGTCGCACCTGCACTAAAATCCGCAATAAAATGCGCAATAAAAACTCGCACTAAACAGCAGCCGCGCGCCGTAAGTACAACATTCATACTTTCTCTCTGTGACGAAGCGTTATATTGCGGAAAAACTAAAAGTAGGTACCGACAATGTGCGAGTGAACGACTCTCGTTTCAACAACTTCTTCAGACAGCGAAGGATATTCGAGCGTGACGTTCGGAGCGTGCAGTCCGCGCGTCAAACAGGAACGTCTGATTGCGCAAATAAATGTCTGAATTGCTGGAACCGATTTACTCGCGGCTTGATATCGATCGAGTGACAGAAGCGAAAGAGACGATACACACTAATTGCGCGACCGTGCATTCTTGTTACGGCATTGAAAACGGGCAAAAGCGCAGCGCGCCATTTAAGGTATACTCGTCGTCGTTATATCGTCGTCGTCGTCGTCGTCGTCGTCCCGTTTCGATGTAAAGAGACGCCTCTGCAACCGGCTTAAGGTATTCGGCTGAATAAACGATGACAGAGAGGAGAGACGCGCGCGTTTAAGACCCTCCTCTCCGATTCGATTAAATCCTGAGCAAGGTCGAATAAAAGTACGACGCGAGGACATAGAGGACGGGCGAACGTTATCGAGGTTTTTTTTTTTTTTATAGAAGTTTTCCTCGTAGTTCCTTCGCGATCGGTTTAAATCTATTGCCGTTGACGGACGGCCTATAAGAGAATCGAACAAGTTCCGGCAAAATGACGCTAGATAAGGTTAAAAACGTGCGGGTAAATTATAGAGAAGCGACGAAGAGACGCGCTGATTAGATTTCTCGCCAATCCTTCTCGCGCGCGTGTAAATATCACATATGACAATTTAAAAAATCACAAAATTGTCAGTAAAGAATCGACGCTTGTTATTTATACTTTTGCGTTGAAATTATAAAATTATTTAAAAAAAAACTGTTCGAATAGCTGAGAAATATTTTTGTATTATATATTGCTCGGTTCTCCGTGTAAGCCTCGATAATCCTCTATTTAAAGCGATCGCGATCGATCGTAATACTCACTAAAGCCCCTTCAGGTCACAGCCGAGCAGCTAAAGTGATCGACACGAGCGCGACGTTCTCATACATATTTATTAACTAGTGAAATAGCGCAAGAATCAGTGTGTCGTGCGCTCATCGTTGTTGCAATTAATGCTTAGGGCGCGCGCACGTGTTACCTACTTCCATTCCCGCGAGATCTGCACACGTGGCAGATTCTCGCCATCCTCCGAAATATGAACGTCAAATTCCGCCTAAATTACGCCAATCTTTCGCGTGTGTAGAGCGAACAGAACGCGAGTTCGTTCTTTTTTCTCTTTCCCTCTCTCTCTCTCTCTCTCTCTCTCTTTCCTTCTCTCTCGTCGATGTGGCACGCTACGAAGTCTCATACATATTTATTGCGCGTCAAAATAATATGCAAATAGACGCGTGTTCGTTTTCGCGAACACGAGCGCGCCTCGTATGTACGAACAAGACGTTGGACTCGGTTTACGACGGGCTTGACGTGCAGATTGGGACCGAACGTCGAAGTCCACGACCGCTTCTACGATCGGTTGTGGCATTTATCGAAACAGCGAGTTACCGGAAATTGAAACAAGTTTGCGTCAACAATCGAATGGAAATGTCGCCGGTTACAGTTACGAGGAACAACAAATTCGCAACAACAAACCGCTCGTAGTAAATTTCTCTGAAATTCCGATATTATGCATCTAAACCAATGCCTGTATGGAAATTATGCTCGTGTATGCGGAACTGTTTTTTTATTTCAATCAAAAATTGATACGATTTTTTGCTCAAAAGAAACGGCAAGTTCTTGTATGAAATAACTTCGACAGCTGTGTCAGACAAAACAGCTATGGTTAAATAAATCATGACGTTTCGCGAGAAATTGTTTGTATGCAACATTTATTTTACCTGACTTGGAAAGTCGCGACAAACCTTCCGGCGTTCTCTGATGTCAGTTTCCAAATATATAATTTATACATATACTTTCTTAAAAAGTTGCATGTTACAACAGAATTGACTCACATAAAGTTTTTTTTTACGCGAACAGGACGATATAGGTAATATTATAGATTGAAGCAAAAATATAATTGCGGTTTTTGTTACTTATGAAATTTCATACATTATATTTATTAAATAATAAAAGCCGCAGTTATTGCTGCACAAATAAATTGCTGCACCTAATAAATAAATAAAGCGGCTATATAGATTACATTTGCACGTATAAATTTACAAATAAACATTTGTAATAATTTAACAATGTCATTTGTGTGTATATGATCGATCCGAAAGTTTGATGCGCAACGCGACAAGTGTTCGCAGAATCGACATGTACAGTCAACATCATCACATACGGGGTATCGGATCGCAAAACATCGCTTTCGAGAATGTAACCGTAACCGGCGACAATCCTGAATCCCGTTGACAAGCCGAGACGCGAACTACGAAGAGAACGCGCGAAAGAAAATAACGAAAAGAAAAAAACAAAAAAAAAAACAAACAAAAAAAGAAACATGAACTCGAGGAAGAACTTGCCGGTGAGCATTCCTTCGTTCTGAAACTTCACCGTGGGGTTGGTTCATCCGGAGCAGAAATGTTCCCACGCTTCGGTCGCGAATGCGCTCCGTCCAATCACGCTTCCCACTTCCGCTCGCTCGTCGCTCGGTAGTTATTCATGGCACAGACAGAGAGATGCGGCCGATGGCGCGGGAGTCACGAGTTAAAAAAAAAAAAAATCACTACACTTTCTCCGGCTCTTATTTCACGGCGAAAGTGACAAAGTCAATTTTGTTTAATTAACACAATTAATCTTTTAATTATCATTTCACTCACACTCGAAACGATAGCCCTCTGTAATGTTTTGTAGAAATAAATACACACACACACATACACACACACACACACACATGTATGTAATTAATTTGTCTTATACGAGTAAATCTTTCAATTCGCTTGAAGATCTTCTCTATCTTGTGCAATTTTTGAGGAAAACGTCGCGCGTTTCGCAGATACATATTTTCAGATACATATATCTTTTCTCTTAAACATATTTCATAGATATTTTCTTTACTTTCTTTACTTCGTAAATTTTCTCTTTCTCTCTCTCTCTCTCTCCGAGATACTTTCGCATTTACGAGAGAATCGCCGACATGCCGCACATTAACGATGGCAATTGAGACGTTTGAGATAAATCTCTCCCGTTCCTTTTCTTTGTTCGCGGAAAGAAAGAAATCAGGTCACGTGCAGTGCCAGACAGAGAGAAGACTTTGTTCTTTCGGTGTGTTCGGCTTTCTAGCAATAATCCGCTGGCCGCGATCCAGCGCGCGGGTTCGCGATGAAAAATACAAGCGATTCTATAATAATAATAATAATAATGTACGTTAGATCGTGCCCCGTAAAACGATTACTCGCAAAATTTTCAGTTTGCTAATCCCAAACGAAGATCAAACCGAGATTTGCTCGATCATCGTTAATATGTATTACATTCGTTTGTCCAGAATTTTTTTTTTTTTTTTTGTCTCAATCACAAGCGGACTTAAGAAACTGCGGTAACGTGGCTAAAAGAAAGTTTCGCCGTGGTAATCCCTCGTAACTGGAAAACTTAACAACAGCGAAGTGTTTTCTTCTCGGCGAACTCGGCGATTTACTGCGGTTTACTAACATCATTACGCGAATTCTCTGTCTTACAGCGAGAGATAATCCTCGAATTAAATCTCGTAAGTCTGTAAGTCAAGTTTATGTTGAATTCGCATTGTTAATCCCATCTGTTGTTCGCTTCTCGGGCACGTTTCCTTCGCGAGCAGAGCCTTCGATGTGACACCGCGCACATCCGAGAATACGGGTTACGTATCGTGGCAATTTACGCACGAAATCAAATCAAACCGGAACAAAGACGTATATATATATGCGCGCGCTCACGCGCGACTCGACTCGCTAATATTATTTGCCGACATCTCGCCGACAGCTCGCGATTCGTGTCTGATTATTCGCTCAAGAACGGCGATGCGGGAACGCGATTTTCGGTATCGCGACTTGTTATCGCGACCCTTTTCGTCGTGTGAGAAGAGCGCGCAGAACAAACGAGAAAGTATAAGACGCGTTTATCAAAAGGAAATACGCTTACGACATCCGCGCTCGAAATTCGCAAGAACTCGAGACAAAGAACGCGACGTGACTCGCTCCGATTAATTGAATTTTACACCATCCGAAGAGCATGTGTAATTCTATTTCCTGTTACGCGATCATTGAATTAAACAGAAAGATATATTAGATAAATTGGTTTAATCGTATTTGGAATCTCGTAAAAGAAGAAAGTCGATGACATAATGAAACAGAAATTTAAATTATGTTTCAAACTTCTGAAAATGAATTCGAACATTTTGAGATACATTTCAGTTAACATTCGAAGATGTTTTTTGGGTTTGAACCGCGTTTCGCGAACATTTCAGTTCGGCCGATATAAAAATGACGGCGGTTCAAACCCGAAGAACATCTTCGAATGTGTTGATACAACACATCGCGATAACATCAAATATCAGACATTTCATTTTATTCTGTCAAAGTTCAAAGATCAAGTTGCACTAAATTATTCACGAAACGTTGGTACAAAAATGACATTTAACGCAATTCGAATTCGAAAAACCATATTTTCATCAGGGGGTTCACATCTGACGAATAAGGCGAATGAGACAGCACATCGAAGTTCAATTGACTATTACGCGTCAGTGAATGAAGGTGAGCTGGTGCATCGTCAAAAAACTGAGAGAGAGAAAGAGAGAAAGAGAGCATCTACTTTGGCGAGCTGTCACACAAACACCATATGCAATAATGAGGCAAAAGATTTGACACTTGTTTTTCTGAAAAATGAAACTTGTCAACACAGCAATGTGATGCCGTACTGTCGCTATCGTTTCGGATACCTATCAAAAATGCTCATACGTATACGTATCGATTTGATTTCCGCTCCGCTGTGCGCCCAGCGGGCGCCATGTGATTACAATATGACGGATATGTGCCCTGTTCCGAGTTTTCTCTCGCGGAAAAAATCGCAGAGATAGATACACGACGAGGCAGCTGAATGTCGATATCGGAAACGTCGGCGAATGAGCAATAAAACATGAACCAACGACAGTTAAAAAAGAAACCTTCGCTCGAGGCTATATAAAAGTAAAGCCGATGAGGACACGGATCGACTGCAGCGAACGAAATCTTTCCCCCCCCGCGTAGATTCGTCGCGCAAGTGCATCTTGAAAAAGCGAGAAAAGAAGAATAAAGAAGAAAAAAGAAGAAAAAAACAAGTTAGGATATATCCAAGTAATATTATTTGCGGATCGCGATAGTCTCTCGTCGTAGTCTTCCTTTTCCCTCGACGTTCTCGAACTTGGATAGAATGTCGAGAACTACGTGATCTATTTGGTTTTCGCGTTCGTTCCTTGCCAGCCTCGAACGGGTATACTTGGAATATGCATGACATCGCCGTAGGCATCGAGTCACGTGCCGTGCTTGAATTTATCGGGAGCGACGACGGAAGTGCCTCTCGTAGCACCCAGGAACGGCGAATTCGAAAGCACGGGAAGAGAGAAAAAAGACCTATATACGAATCTTCGGGAGAAATGTTCATTGTGAGCTATAGTCTAACGTAACGTTCGCGCGTACCGCGTGTTTATGAGCCGCCACGGGCGGAGGGAATTTATGAGGCTCAAGAAGCGCGCACAAGAGCGGCTGAATTCCCGACGGGGATGGCCACGCTAGCGCTCCGCTCCCGCGAACAAGAAATACCAAAAAAAAAGAGGAGAGAAGAAACCACAAATCCGGAGAAGAAAGGTAATTGTGGAACCCCGTGGCCGTTGCAAAAGATGCCCGTAGGTGGCGAAACCACGAGCCAACATAAGATAGCATTCCGCGAATTTATATCGTCGATTTGTGCAACGAGAGCTAACCACGACCAAAGGGGATGGAAGAGCAATAAAATAAAAAAATTGAAATTTCAATTCAAACAATTTTGTGTAAATTTGATGCTCTCGCGATGTGTGTTGCACTAACATTCGAAGATGTTTTTCGGGTTTGAACCGCGTTAGAGTGTTATTTTTATAACAAACGTACATGACTTAAATCCATTTAAGTCATCATCTCAGTGGGATATACTATAAATATATATTTATACAATCAAGTTGATGTCTCAAAAAGAGGCGTTACTGAACAGTTTGTCAGAAGTGTTGTGCAGATGTATTGTATTTAAAAGTTACACATACGTTTCGACTTTAACATTTTAAGTCTTTTTTTCAGTGTTCTTCAACAAAACAATCACATCTAAGAGCCTGCATTTAATTGTCAAGCTGTTAAAACGATCATGTCAATGTTGTTCCTTTAAACTCAGTCGTTAGACTCAGTCGAAACGTAAAAAGAAAATTATAAAAAAGAAATGATCTATTGATACAAAATTTATACAATAATGCACCTTAAATTAATAATCTTTTATAAATAAAATACGTGAGACAATATGGATTTGTTATGCATTAAGACAAATTATCGAAATGATGTCACAGTTTTTTAAGTTGATATAAATGTCATTAAATTAAAATTGTTATTATGTGCTTAAAACGATGTTAAATATTGTCAATATGCTGAGCACTGTCGGTAGTAAAACATCGTCAAATGTAAATCGGAAACGAGAGTCAGGACTATTTATACGTATATAAATAGTATCGATAATCGAATTGTTTAATTTAAATTTTGTATCTGAGGATTTTCCTTTACAAACCGCAAGTCACATCTCATTACTTTATCTTATTACCTTAATAAGTAATATTTGACGTAAAAAAAACAGTAGCTGGTTATACTACTGAATATGGTTAGAAGTAAAATTTCGGAAAAATTTTGCAATAAATTAACAAGAAAAAATGCAATAAAAATGCAAATATAAAATCCGAAGCAGCGCGCGGTTTTCGTGTTCTACTTCATAAAGTTCGCTGTTTTCTAACGTCCGATTTCGAGTCGCAGTAAGATGAAAATGTTATTTCTACAGCTGTGTGGATATGCAGAGTCCGGATGCGAAACTCTCCGTATGGAATGCATCACATCAGCAGCGCAACTACGCGACATCCGGACTAAATCTGCTTGTTCAGCCACATTACCGATGCAACGAAACGACGGGGCTGCGGCGACGCCGCACCGGCAAAATGCAACGCCGGATAGGGTAGCGAATGAGATTGTAGAACAACCATGCTCTGCACAACGATGCAGCTGGCGCATACGCGCATACGCGGGCGTTGCGTTTCGCATAGATCGTTGTCTCGAGAGAGAGGATGCAAACTTATAGGAGAGACTATATACAAAATTTAAGGAGAACCGACGATTACGACGTTCGCGCGATATACGTGAAGTTTCTCGCGATTACGGTTTTTCCTGTCACGCGTTCGTCAGCTGTACGTCACACGATCAATCTCTCGAAAGAATTAATGAGACGAAGCGACGAAAGAGAGAAAAATAAGATAACATTAATTTGTCAAACATTAATCATCACCTGAGACATTTATTAAAAAAAAAAAAACAAACTAGAACGACATGTAGCAAGATCTTCTGTGTGTGTGTATTCATTATGTGATAATATTTTAATATAATAAGATGTTATTTTAAAAAGTATGCGCTTTTTTAGAATTTTCATTATCGGAAATTTGTGCTTTTTTTTTTGTTCGCATCAAAGAGAGAAAATCGAACGTAAATAAAAACGATATCTTCAACCGTAAGTTACAATTTAATTATGATGATCAAAAGAATTAATTCGCGTTCTCTCTCTCTCTCTTTCTCTGTTTCTTTCTGAAGTTTTATTTTCGCGAAAATACGCTTCACCGAACGCATCCTATCTTCTTTCATTGGCCAGCACGCTCGTCATTTAATTCCCGAGACGTAATATCGATATCGTACAAAAAATAAAAAAAACTGTTGCATTTTATGCACAAATACAACGTTCAGAACACACAACATTTTGCCGATTACCGCGAATTACTTTTGCGCCAGTAATACACACGACGTTTTAACTACTACTCGCGTTCGTTAGCTCTTTAAATTTAATACTCCGAGAATAATTTTTCTCGCAACGACGAAATCACATCGCGTTATTTTCAATTCCGTTTCTATCGTAAAATTCTCTTCGAAACTCATTCCCGTACTCGGTATACAAAACGGTAAACAATATGTCTTCGCGGGACTGTTTTAAACTTCATAATCTCTGCATACCTATAATGCACTGGCTTACAGTAAGCTTCAGTTTTCGGAATATTCAATATTCCACACAACGTTTAAAACTAGATTTTACAAGTTGGTGTTATCCTGTCTTATATATTTTTAAAAGCAAATACACAATTTATGTAAATAAAAATTTAAAAAATAGAAAAATTAATATAAATAAAAAAATCAAACAAACACAATTTGAAACATAAAAACTTAATAAATAAGAACTAATATAGTAAAAAAATCAAGAATAAATATTATATAAAAATATATTGAAAGAATAGTGGTTTTTTATTCTCACCGCGCGCGCACACTGATTATAAAAATTAGAATCGCACAAACTGCGAAACTAATATAATAGTTTTTTTGCGAATAAAGTTTTATTTATTGATTCCTACCGATCATCAACGTACAAAATAGATTATAAAAATTGCTTCTCTGCGTAAATAAACACAGAGTTTCGCGCCGATTTGCTCGTTTTATCACGTCGTGTTATTTATCACGGTCGTCCACTGGCTGCGCACATTTTTATTATTTTCCTCCACCTTGAAACTCAACAGTATCAAGATATCTCGCGGTTTTCAGGTTTTTCACTGCCGAAGTAACTCGACTCCGCCGCCCGCGCGCGAGACACAAACTGCACCGTCACACTGGATTTCACCGTTGTATATACTTCCACTCTTCAGCATCGCACAGTTCTAGAACTTCAAACGTCGCGGCGGGAAGACGCGTCTCTCGTTACTCGCTCCGCTTTTAGCACAGAGCGGAATCTTCAGCGAAACTGTCGCGAATCCGCGAAAGAGAAGACGATTGTCGCACTTTATCGTCAGTCTAGCGTCCCGTATTGTAAGTAAAACTTCTTCAAGGATGGGGGAGTATATGCGTCTACCTCCGTTCAACAAAGAGAAATAGAAAAACGTTGAGACGAACGTTGAAGATGAGACTTTCCAGCCTCGTCTTTTCTTCGCCGGGAGAGCAACTTCGAAACACGTCGAGAATTACTTTGCGCGTGTACTGGTTTCCTTCCCCCCCACCCCCCCCTGAAACGGGTCGTCGGGTGCTTATTTCCCTTAAATGGAAATCGGGCGAAGACGAATGCAAACGCGGAGAGACGATGCGAGATCGAAAAACGATCCGGTCGTAACACCGGTTCACAGTCGACTGAGGATGCAAAGAACGGACGAAGCACACCGACGCGATGTGTCTGTCCGACTTGCTCGTGCAGCAACGGGCCCTCCACGGGGTCCCGTGTGGTGGGGAAGGGACTCTCTCGTTTCACGGGCC
This sequence comes from Pseudomyrmex gracilis, assembly GCF_002006095.1. Classification (NCBI taxonomy): domain Eukaryota; kingdom Metazoa; phylum Arthropoda; class Insecta; order Hymenoptera; family Formicidae; genus Pseudomyrmex; species Pseudomyrmex gracilis. The sequence goes on along the minus strand of NW_018020856.1, from coordinate 20,077 downwards.
CTCAAGGTAGCGCGCGTTCCGTTGCGGGGTTCGAGCGAGCGCCTGCTGCTCCGAGCAGGAAGAAACGACTTCTGCCCACGAGGCCATTATTGTTTGCGCTATTATTATTGTTATTATGCGCATCCTGCGTTTTGATCGGGGGGAGCCGCGCCAGTTCGCGAGGTGACAAGGCGCAATTTTATTTTTTCGCAGCCGCGACGCGTACAAATGCGAGAGCGATGAATATTTCTCGCAAAAAACAGGAGTGTTCGGATGATTGGCAATGACATAAGCGAGCAATTTTTCCGCGATTATTGCAGCTGCGTTGATTTTTGGAGAAGTTGTATATATTTGACGAAACGCGAGTGTAACAAGCGCTACAATTTATTTATAACAGGATTCGAAATAAACAGTTACCTCTCGTTTATAAAAACATTTTGTTAGAACTTGTTTGTTTTATTTAAGAGAATATTTATTCCTGTCGAATTTTTATAAAAAAAACCTTACCGTAAAGAATTTCTATCAAAAGTGTTCTTATAGAACAAATATTCTATAGAATCTGTGTAATAAAAGTTCCATGAAAACAAGTTATTCTAGAATTGTTTATTAGAAAAGGTTTAATTTTTTTATAAAAAAAATAAAACCATCAAACTAATTTCAATTCATAAAAGTATTAAACATTCAGAATATCAATTTAATTGTAATTATTATTTAATATTGTAGTATTATTCACTGAATAATATTTAGTGTTTGTCATAGTAAACAAAAACTTTTTAATGATGACAAATATCTGTTCTTGATAAAAAATTTTTAGTTTTACATTTTATAAGTTCTATGTAAAATTTTTATTTTCAACTGTTGTTAGGAAGTTTTCTTTTTATCTGTTCTCGTCGAAACTTATAAGAAGAGAACTTGTTTCACAAAAAGTTCCATGGTTTATGTTTTAAACAGATGGTATTAAAAAGTTCCATAGCTCTTTCGATCCCTGATTTATAATGTTATTGTAATTTAACTCTTCGTGAACTGACTTCTAAAAATGCCTACTAATTAGAGTAGTAGACTTACTAGGTCTGTGTGAGACCCGACTTTAAAATTAAACATCTCGGCGAAAAATCAATATTTCTTAATTGTTTTTGGATCGAAAGTTTGAAAGCTTCTGTATTGATAAAAAAAAAAAAATTGAAAAAAATCTCTAGTAGTTTCAAAGATATAAGCGTTTAAGAAAAACTAATTTTTACTAGAGACATTAACACGCAATTTTTAAGTGAGTCTGAAAGACCCACTTATGTACACACACATAGAAATAATTATTTTTACCGTTTTTTTCTAAAAAAATGCGCATTTTGCAAATAAATTTCTATTTCTTTAGCAAAACTAAAAAGATCACGAGACAGAGTCAAAGCGTGTCATTTTTCGTTGCACAGTCATAAACTTGTGTTCTTCGTTAATTGCAGTCCTTCCTTTTGCAACGCTCGTTATTTTGCAAAATTTAACAGTACGCATTCACACAGCAATTTCGAAAAGCGTTGGAATTTACACGGACGGACTCGTACCGGTCTCGGAAATAATCGCGAAAAGCTTTCACGGGGGACGAGAGAACCGAAAGAATTTCTATTATACCACGCAATGATAAATTTTCATAAAGGAACACATAGCCTTTCACCCTTTTTAGGAGCAGATGCTCGCGGTATTAGAACGACCTGGCCTGAATTGGAAAAGTGTAGCATCATCATGCGCAGGCGAAACACCTGAGCCGCGACTGCTGCGCAATAATCTGCCTTTACCTGCGTCGCCAAACAATGCGTTACCGCGGCAATGCATGGCATTCCGACCCCAAAAAATACGATATTAATACCAGAAGCTTTTACACTGGCGATCAAGCACAAAACTTGGGCGCATATAAACGCGCCGTCAATAATCCTCCCTCAACACACACGTGTTTTTTCTAACAAAAGAGAGCCACAAACAAAATTGCAAATTCATACTGCTATTTGCGAATTAATTTGAAAAATCAAGCGCGCGATTAAAAGTATTTATTTACCGTGAAAATAAATAAACGACGCAGGCAGAGGCAGAAAATTTAATTGATATGCGCTCGAGGTGCCGTGCGTGATATAATTTATTTCAATTAAAATTGCACGTGAAAGAGGCGCGCACGTTTTCCTATTTTTCCCTCTTTCCGCCCCTGTATTTATAAACGTTGCATATTTACGAATGGCACAAAAAGAGATGAGCCCGAGAATGCAGACAATAACAGTAAGTATTATTAACAATTGCAGTTACATTTATAACAAACAGACACATACACACACACACACACACATACACGAGATCGCCATTATATCTGTATATTTTCCCCTCTTCTACATATATTTTTATTATACATTTTTCTGAAAAAAAAAAAAAAATCATGTAAAAGGTTTTTTTTAGATACAAATAAAAATATCACAGTTGTAATTTTTTTTCACTAAGTTTTCAACTGTTTTTCAACGGAAATCTGCATGCCGTGGCATACTAATGAGTCGCGGCGCAATTGCGAACGTGATATTTTTTGTAATCTGCTTGCCTCGCAGCTTTTCGAGCAAACTCGTGCGATGAAGAAAGATGCGAGTACGTGTATATAAAATTACGCAAATACGTACGTTTATTATATCTTATCTCATCTTGTCTGTAACTAAAATAATATGTCGGTTATTTTGATAATGGCGTTCAGACACATAGAGAAGACCTGTGCACAAAAATTACATAGAGAATTCACATTTCTTAAATTCGAGCCATTATCATTTTTTAATTGCACAAAGTCTATTTTAATTGCGACGGACATTTGCTACTTAACCAGGGGTTGAGAAATTATAATAGCCACATTAAGATTTCAATTATGATAATCTGCGAGAGCGCGCAATTAGGGAAAAGCCGCTCACCTTTCTGCGGCTTATATCGCGTACGGATATCCGGGAAGTGGTGATTTTATAATCATTCTCTTCGTTCGTATTTTATAAGCGGAACGAGGCGCCATTACTGTTCGCGCAATCTCTCTTTGCGAAGTGGTGAAGTAGCTCCGAATATGTGCTCCGATAAGAAAAGCGAACGTAAAAAGTTCGCGTGCAATGTGCGACGTTATTAAATAACATCGAACGACCGGCCGCGGTAAAAACCGGCACAAAGTGTGCGCCGCATTATGTGTGTGTACACGCATGCACGACGACAATAGCGGTAATAAATAAGAAATGTGCGGTAAAATTCGCGTATTTTGTCACATTGAAATTTTTTTTTCTCCCCCTAGAGAATACGTGGCACGACAAGCAATGAAGAATTGTGTGCTATTGTGATCGGTTGAAAGGACGCGTGAAAATGTTTCACGGTATCATAATTCGCTATCGATGCACACGAGAGCTTTTGTCGGGATCGCGTTTGCATTGGCGCCGTGCCACGTATAACAGGTGTCACAAATAGATTGCTCGACGACAAAACTTTGTCGTTTATGACTATCAGTCTGATTCCGAGTGATGCGAAATTGAAAAAAAAATAAAAAATAAAAAAATAAAAATCGAAGTATATCGAAAGATATAAATTTTGTACGTTCATTCAGCGCGCCGATAAAAAAGTGGTTAGAGAGATACATATTATTTTATACTGTCGCGCGATGTGCAAATAAAAAAAAAAAAAAACGAGAGACATTGGCACAAGTGGCGCAAGTAAGAAGAGAAATTATCTTTTGAGCAAGAGAAATTGATACTGATTAAACCGATTTCGAGAGATCATCTTGGAAAAATCCGGACAACGACAAATACACGCTGGCAAACGGATAAAACTCGGAAAATGCAGCTCCGATGCTGCGAGAAAATCGTAATGGCGTGTTTTAACAAATAGCGTGTTTAAGGATACAAAACCTCGGAGTAGTTTAGGCAAACTGCTGTTCACTACCACGATGCTCTCTCCCTCGCGCGCGATTAGCCGAACGATCTTCTACTCTACTACAGTTGAGTATCCAATCCGTTTGCGGCTTGTAACGTATTGTACTGTAGCGAATCTTTATTTGTCTGACATAAAAAAAAAAACACAAGAAAACAAAACTCGTTAGGAAGAAAGCAGCAATTTCTATTCATTATTCAACGTTTTTAGTGAAGAGCATGGTACCTATTGTATATATAACTTTCGGGATTATTTTAAAACAGAATATAATTCTCTTTTTTGTTATTTTCCTTATTACATACATGTGTACATTCAAAAAAATAAACAATCATGTCAAAATCTATCTAAAAAACGATGAAAACCGTTTTGATGTCTGGAAACTTCGATAAAATTTAAATATAATATTACATTTAAAAAAATAAGTTTTTAAGAGGTGGTTTAAAAATTGTATTAATTAAATAGAGATGTTTTTACCATGAAACTTTTGTGCAAAACATCTTTCGACATCTCAAATAATAGTTCGAGCTATTTCGCGAGAAAAACAAAATTCTGCACATGAAAAATATATTTACCTCTTGATTGCTTTTGGGTTGCAACTGAAAATGTTTTAATTTATTTATTTACTCTCCCACATGTGTATAAAAAATATATAAAAAATTCTGTTTTTCATCAAAATCTGAATTTTTGTCTGTGCGAGAGGTTTGCTTGTTAAAATATATCATATTTTAGTAAGGAAAAAAAAAACAAAAAATAGAATGCAAACAAAAAGTTTTAAGCAACACAACACGAACGACCTACTTTTTGCACGCCACAAAGCGGTCAGAAATGACTTGAAATCATACCAAAAGTTTCGCACGCTTTTGTGTAAAAATAAGTGTTGAGCAACAAATCAAGATGTTTGTTTAATAAAACACACTATAAAATATGCTGAAAACCTACAATGGTGTGTGATTGGAGTGTGATTTAGTGCAAGAAAAAACGCAAAATCTCAAGATATGATACGACAACTGTCAAAACCTGACAAAAGCCCATGTTTCAAAAATTTCATTATGTAGCCTAGGTTTTGTTATTGAACTGAAAGAAAAGTTTCCGGTATATTTTAATATATACGAGTGTGCTCTTGGTGCGTTTATACGCGAAAATAATCTTTTATTTTTACACACAAAACTTTTGCGCATTTTCTTCACTTCTGACGTCATTAAGATGGCCGCGAAAGTATCGAAGAAGAGTTTTAAATATTATCTCGAGTATATGCTCCGTAGTTAATTAAAAAAACAAACACATATTCTGTATATATATGTTTAGAAAAGATATAAATTTTTCAAGTATAAAAAAAACAAGCGATTTAAAAACAGTTGACAGAAAAAAATCTTCAAGGTCTTCTATTCTCATTCGTCTCTTATTGATTACTTCAACAGTTGTAATTCTCACTTTTAAATAATTTTAATTCTCACGAAACGATATAAACGAGCGCCGTAATTGAAAACGCGCGCAATTTGTTCCGCGTTATCACGCGCGCGGGCGCGCACTAATTCGCAAGCTTGTCGAGACGATCGATTTGCCTCTCTACCGCGCGCTCTTATCTCGAATAGAAAAGTTGAAGGCGCGCTGCCAAACTTTTGGACCTTTCGAGTCGACGCTTTTCCAATAAGCTCGCGAAATTTCGCTTGTACGAGAGAAAGTGGGAGAAGAACCGACCTCGACAGGAGGTCGAGAACGTGGCTGAAAACGCAGAATTGGAAGAAGATAGGACGATGCGACTCGTGCTGAATAATGCAGCGCGCGTATATATCCTTGGACTCTGGCGTGTCTTCGGACTTTCGACGCTCTGTAAATCGGCCTTTGTAAATTCTTTATCTTTCGTCCACCTTATATTTCCCCTTATTCTTTTCCGCGATGCCGACGGAAGTGAGGATAATAAAAATTTTCCACGAACCCTTTCTCGTGACCTAGTCGTCTGCTTTTGTCTCGCGCGAAGGATCTTCTAATTATGAAGACCAGAAAGAGAATTTTATCCTTTTAATAAAACGCAAGTTAAACTTAACTTTTTTCTGCACCAAAACGTAAAACAAAATGTATATCAAATATTTTTATAGTTTTTTTTACGTTTACAGTAGTAGATGTTTCAAGATTTATCACATACACATGTGTTGTGTGTGTCTTGCAAATTAAATACACAAATCAAATTGCGGTTTTTATTTAAACCTGACGAATCTTTCGAGTTCTCTCACGTTCGCTCGCGATGAACGTAACATTAACCTGAACCAAGTTGCGCAGAAGCGGTTAAGCCGATTTTGTTCAGAATTGCGCACGTTTTCCCGGGCTTTTTTCGAAAGCGTGACCGGAACGTAAAGGCAGACATTCGTCCGTCCTACTCGGCGTTCATCCCCCTGCTCGCGTTCTTACTCTCATCGGGATTCAGGATACTGAAGTTTACGAGGAGCATTTAACAGCACGATAAATATCGATACAACAGCGACGCGGCGCGCGGCGTGTCTACGAGAGCTTTTAAGCGTTCTGATATTTATGTATAGCTACAAATTATCCAAGAGATGTATATCTACCGCCCATCCATTCATAAATCGAGACGCGACAGCGTTCTGCCCCGAAGCAGTAAATCCAAGGAGTAACGATCACTCGATCGTCTTGCGCGCGATATTGATCATATGGTTTGCCGTGAAAATTGCGACCCCAGAAATATCTCGGGCATGAAGTTGCCGTAAAATGTTGGACACAAGATCAAATAATTCATACAAATTAAAAGAATTAAAAAAAATATAATATACAAAAAAAGAAATAAAGTTGTAAACTTGAATAAAATTGAGTCACAGACGAATTAATCGATTAAGATTCTTACACAAATGTATTGATATAAATAAAATATACACATTAATTGAATCTGAAAATGTAAGTGCGGAGAGTGTCGCTGAGTTAAATCAATATTTTGAGAGATAAAAGTAAAAATATAAATTAATTTATAATATAATTAAAAATATAATTAATTTGTAAATATTGTAGTTATAAATATTTACTTATTTTTTATATTATATTATTATATTACATTATTTATATTATATATTTATATTATATATTATTTTTATATTATATTATATAGAATGCATAAATACAGGTAATAAAGAATAAAAAAACTAAAGTTAATAGTTAAGAGTAATAAAATTATATATAAAAAAAATTATATATAAATTATATATATATATATAAAAAAAATAAAAACTATTTAAAAAAAATTATATGTAAATTATATAAAATCGCTATTAGATTGATATCATTAAAGAGAAACAAAAAATCGATTTCTTTGTGCATGTGTGCACAAGAACCAGAACTATTGAAGATGTCAATCGAGGTGTCGATAAAGTTTTGTATTGCCTTATAGCTGATCCGATCTCAAAATCATTGTGCAACACACATCCGCGATCTAACATTGTGCTTCGAAAAACTCGGCGATTTCCAGATGGGATCGTTAGGATATGTCGAGGCGAGACAGGCAACCTAGACCCTTTCTGGCAGATGCTATAAGAAGGTTTCGAGGCGCAGCTGTCGCCTCACGAGAACACACTTCCGAGCCAGGACACACACTTTCCTGCGCACGCATACACGCGAAAGGCTCATGCCTATGTATGCGCAAACATAGAGCGCATATTGCTACGGGAATATTGCAAGATGACGAGAACCTCGACACCTATGAATACATCGGCCTGTTTAACGAGCTCGATGCGCTCTATACTAACCAGACCATGTGACACCTTCTGCAAATGGCGATGCGATAGAGACGTTGAAATGCACGAGTGCATCAGATAGCGATAAATTCTACACGTCTCCGTTACACATGAGACGAACGATTGATAAGTATTCGAAATGACGCGTAGATAGCGTCAGTAATATCACATTGCTGTTGTAGTTGTCGAGTTTTATCCCTCGGAAGAACAAATGTCAAGTGCTGACTCGGTATCGCATGTAGGTACAGATTTTTTGTACGACAACTCAAGCAAAAAAGTACGATCATTTTTAACATAGATAATTTTATTGTTGCTCGGGAATTTTCTACTAAATTATTTTTTCAGATTTGGAAATAAATAGAAATCGCACGGGACCGTATCTAGAAAATAAGGCGAATTTGTGAAACAGCAATTTGTGAAAACCAACTCGTAAATTTTGACCACTGCGTTGAGGTGTAAGCTAGTGCGTTGTCAAAAATCACTAAAAAGCGTCTACTTTGACGAATCGTCCACAAACACCACGTGCGACACAACGAGCTCAGCTTTACTTCGATGTCTTGTTGATGTATAAAAAATGACACAATTTGATACAAACAAAAAGTGTAAATTTGTCAAACACATAAAAATTATGTTTCGCCGAAATAAATATAACCGATAGAAAATTACACTTGTGCTTGAGCAATATTCCGCGCGTGAACTATGATTATGCCGTGTCGCGAATGAGTTTTATCGACAAAACTCGAAACGACACACACCACCGCATTACCACAAATATTTACATTGTTTATGATATCAAAAAGTAAATGAATGTCAACGTCGGGTTAAAAAAAAATATTCAGTGAAAAAATATAGGATTGATTCACCGCAACTCTGTGTCACACACGTTACTTCACACGCGCGTGAGCGTTGCAAATATTATATTTAACTAACCGAACAAAAGCTTCTGTCATAGTAAATTTTTATTTGCTTTTAAACACATAAATTGTAAATCTAAAATGTTTACTCGATAAATCTTGATGTGTGTGACAAATCGGCTAAATAAAAATTATACATTTTTAATACCATCAAAGAATTTTTCAAAAGGAATTATAATTATATTTGTGTGTGTGTTGTGTGTAATATAAACTAGTTATATTAATTTATGTCATGTCCGAACAGACGATTAGCGCAACTATGTTCCGACTATTAAATAAATTGAAATATTTAAAAAATCACGAATATTTCGTGTAAGAGAGAGAAAATATATTTATACGAAAAAATCGCGTGGATTAGATATAACGCGTAATGCCAGCGTAAATTCAATAAAGGTGCTTTCCACTAAAACACAGAGCGCTGATGTAACAGGAGCGCAGTCGAGAGAAAAAGCAGGGTTGTAAAAAAAAAGAACAGAGAACGAAGGAGATTTCTGCTGTAAAGTTCGAAATAGCGTTACGTGTCGTTAGTTTTCATTGTGCTTTTCCTCTCTCTCTCTCTCTCTCTCTCTCTGTCTCTTTCTCTCTGTCGCTTTCTCTCTTTCTCTCTCTTCAAGATTAACGACGTCAATAAATTCGGGGTCACAATGGCAAATCGATTAATATCGATACAACAGTCAGAAACCCGCAGGGAAATGGAAAACAAAACAAGGAGAGAGAAAATTGAAGAAGAAGGAAAATTCGTGTTTTCGCGACGGCCATGAGGGAAAATAGTTATTTATGAAGTCGAGAGAGGCCTTAAATCTCTCTCCGAAGGTCCAGGTGAACCGATACGGCCACCACCTGCCGCCCACAGGGCATTCCGGATTCTGCGAGCCACGTGGGTCGCTCGCTTCTGAAAAACTATTCCTCGCCGCGTCCGGATTGTCGAACACCTGCGCGTGCTAAAAATGACTGGTTAATAACGTGGCAAATATACCCACAGTCCTCCACACCAGTATATATTTATCGTCTTTCTGGAATACAATTGATATGCATTTTTCTCATGTAGAAATTACAGAAAAATTATTTTATTTTTAATATTACATTTTTTCGGATTTTTTAAATATTTTATTTTAATATTATATTAATCAAGACAATTTTTGTTGCAAATATCTCATATATTATCGGTGTTTCTTTTATAATATTTGTACAGACTTATATGGAAAGTTTTAATGCTTTGCGTGAAAATAATCTGTTTTTTTTTTATTCATCTCATTTATGCATAGAAGAAAAATGATAAAAGAAATCTTCATGTAACCAAATGCTATTGGAATCTAATTATCGTTTTTTATGTATAGCATGTAACGTGTCTGTTCCAAGAGAATTCGCTACGCGTTTACATGCGCACACGTATAACAACGCGAAGTCTGTTCATAACTGATAATAAATTAACTAGTTAACGTGGAAAATGGAAAACGACTAATTGGCCCGTACAGTTAAGTTAAATAACCAGCCTGATATCCGACTAGAGTGCGCTGATTACATCAACCGCGGTTTTCTCATTAATTTGTAACATCGCTCTCACGGCGTAACACCGCGTTGTAATTTCTGAATAAATGAGAGCAACTATCCTTTCCACGGAATTTCAGGCATGAGATTAGTGCTGTACGAGGAAAATCACTGTACTAAAAAAAAAAAAAAAAAATGAACAAGAAAAAAATAACTTCTCGTAATCCCGTTGTACTGCGAGAGAAATACGGTAAGGTCTGGACGTTATATTGCGACCGAGATGAAACGACGCGAAAGAACGTTAAGAAGAAAAGGAAATGGCTGCACAGGACCAAAACGGCGGATATCCCGGATATCGTATTTTCTCGCGATGTCTCACATTGGAAAGAGAGGCTCTCTCTCTCTCTTTGAACCGTCCTGTACCATCAACAGGGGCGGAAAACGAGGTTAGGGGAGAATGACTAAGAGTGTACGGGAGGATGGGTTCTCCGTGTTGCGGGAAGAGAAGCGACCGTGGGGTGGAAATCGGGCTCTTTCCTGAAATTTCCCTAAGACTCGTTTAACCTCCTTCCAGAAGACACTCCCCCAGGCTGGCGTATATACAATGGTCGACGAAAGGAGCGTGTAGAATAGAGGATTAAGGATATGGTGCTTTACACGCGGGACGAGGGAAAACCTCGACACGGGAGATAATGTCCCGAACAATTTCGAGAACTATAAATTCGCGGTCGCTCGCAATTTCATCGCGCTGGCTCGTTTGTCTTTCGATGCTCGCGAGATACCGTTGCGTTTCGCCAGCGGTTAATTTTGAACCAATAGGATTAAGGAAAAAAGCGCTGGAATCTGTCCAATAAATTCCGCGGTTTCAATCGAATCTGCGCGCGCCGCGGCGGTTTTTTAAACCTCAAAATCTTCTGTTTTTTGTCCGGTTTTTTTTTTTTTTTTTTTTTTTTTGAAGAGAGGAAATTACTTCTCATACGTTTAATTCCACGTCGTATTTTTTTATAATCACTGTCAAATTTCCGCCAGATCGACGCGGTTTCGCTCCGCAAAAAAAAAAAGATCGCGCGCGCGCGCGCGCGCTTTCGGGCCACTCTGTATTAGAAGCGAAGGGTAGGATGGAAAACTCGAGGGTGGAGTACAGGGCGGTGACTAACTGTACAAGCATGAGGAGGGTGGACGAGAATACTGCGAACAACGGGCTCATGTAATACAGGGTGTCTATGAAACTCATGCCTTTGTCACGTGAAGTACTATTAGAACACTAATGCAATACTTTCTCGTTTTAAGAACGAGAGAATATCTGTTTTAGTAAAAAAACAATTTCATGCATTTCTACACAACAACCTCAAAAATAATTACTCATCATTGTGAATAGCAACAAAAGAAGATGAAGACTTTTACATAATAGATACAATCTCATTAATATATATATATCCAAGCAATTCAAAAAAATAAATGCATCTATTGATTTAAAACTAAAAAAAAAAGCTCTTAGAGAACAACTCACATTAAAGTAGACCCTAAAAGCTGAGCCACCGATGGGGTAATATTTAATGCAACGGCAATTTCAATAAATTTAGAACGTTTCGATGACGATCCTTCGATTTAGTAATCAACAGTGAGCGTTGTGATATTTATTCGTTTAATTTTTTGTGTTTCAATTGTGCACATCATTGGACGTATCATTTTTTTAATATTGACATATGACCATCAAAGTTGACATTTTTTTAATATTGACATATGACCATCAAAGTTGACTAGTTATCAATTTTTCAAATGAACATCATACGATAGACGGAATAATTACTTTAATTTTGACTTAATTGTGACTTAAATTTTACGTTATTTGTGTATAAGTTATATAATTTATCACTTTAAACAAATTCACAGAGATCATGACATGAAATATTCGTATTCTATTGACACTCGAATCATTAGTCTAGTTATTTGTTTGATTCTTCTCGACTGTTCTGGTCTGTTCTGTTTTTACATTTTGATATTAAAGTGAGTAAATCGGGACTCTCGTAAATATTAACACATGTTATATTGACTATACTAAATAGCTAGAATGTCATGCAAAAATAGACAAAAATGTTTTTCTTTTACACAAACTGGTAATGATCAAAAGAAATAAATGATCAAAACGTTCCAAAATTATTCAAATTGCTGTTCCTCAAATACTACCCGATGGTTCGTATCGGCTTAAGGTTCGATTTTAATTTCTATTGACTTTTATTTTTATATCGTTATTGAATTTTTTCCAGTTTTGATAAACTTAAACAAAAGAAACGATACACCACAGTGCGTATTTTTTTTCTCCTAAATAGAACGCGCGGATATTATAAGTAAAAATCCTTGATTGTTATACCGCAACTTCGATGACAGTCGAGTTTGCCTGCGATTTTTCCGCGTGACACATTTTCACAATAATCTAACACATTTACAACACACACAGACGTCACTCGGCGCACAATATGCTCGGTGCGCGCGATCCGTAAAGGGCGTACGTAGCGACGTGATGAATGGGGTCCGCTATAATGTAACACCCCCGCACGTGACTACTGTACCACCGTCCCCTTAATTCCCGTCTCATCCTTTCCTACGCGCGGAGGAACGAAGAGGGACAAAAAAAAAAAAAAAGGGAAGAAAACACTCTTTCTCTCGACAAGCCTCGACGAAACTTTCCGGTGTGTCTTTCCGCGAGTCTTTCTGTTTACATTGTGACAACGACTTTAATGGCAAAACGGCTTTAATAACGTTGATGGGACGGAAGAGACCGAAAGAGAAAGCGCGCAATACCGGCGATACTGTTTGCATGGAGATCCATTAAATTTTATGAACAAACACCGGTACGTCACTTGGAGAACTCGCGGCGAGAGTAAGAGAGAGAGAGAGAGAGAGAGAGACGAGAGAGCGAAAGCAACAAACGCTTTCCAACATACACACACACGCGCGCGTTTCGCTTTTCTCTCCGATATATCATCTATAAATTCACAGTACTGCAGTTAACACGTCATCGTATCGCGCTGTCGCGCGTCTGTTTCGTTGTGTATTTGCAACTTCGAAGTAGAATGACGGATATTGAGCTGTGTTTAAACTCAACGGTGACGGGACATGTGCATTCAGCTGAAGAACACATTTTTCTTGTTGATCAGCACGTTTTGCCGGGCGACTTTTAATTTCGAGTGTGCATGTCGTGTAATAATAAACATTCAAATATATTGTACTTTTTAGCAAACGTGAGTTTTACGGAAAACAAGAAAGATACGATAAAGCGCGAACATTTATTAAATAAAACGTCCACTTTCTGCTAACGACGAAGTTGTAAATTATCTACATCACACGATTCCGAACGTTCATAAATTCTCCGGGTGAAGCGAAGTGCAATAGCAAGAGGTTTTTCATTTGATCCGGCGAATTGTCGACAATTCGCAATCCGTGAAAACGCGGCGTTTGTCATGCGGGCGTGTGTGAGCCGGGGGTATCATTACTTCTCTAATGACGGCCTATAAATAGATTTCGCAGACAGCGCGCGGACGGCGGACAGGTGTATTTATCGTTTGCCGCGTGTGGAATCGAATCCGAGCTCCGTGATCCAACGGGGATCCATCCTTGTGCAACAAAAAACGGTTGTAAAACTGCAGATAGAATTATACAAAATTCAATATATTCCAGGCAGACAGTTGGCCGATATCGGCGGTCTATCTCGTGAGATGCCGCGCGATTATCCATTTCCCGCTAGCTAAAAAGGATCGATCTCTCTTCGCAAATAAGCTTTGTTCGTATTCGATATTATCCGGATTAATCGCAATATATCCCGCGCTTTATTGTTAATCCGGCGCCCGAGACTCTGCCTCAAAATAAAACTTCAAGACCGCGGTCTTTCGCGATTCGCTAAATTATGTGCACACACTGACAACATCACGACAGAAAGTAAATTATCTCAAGTTATTAGGTTCTGAAATATTCACTCGCGCGTTTTGCGAACAACCGGAAAATCAATAGTCGGTCACAAAGTGACGGCTACTTTCGAAACACCCTATACACAGGCTACCCCACCGTCAGATATTGATTTAGTATTACGAGCGAGAGTCCTCCAGTCTCTACAACAGAGCTATTCTGTCGGTCTCATTTCTCACGTTCGACCGACGCGTTCGGTTGCTTTTTCGAAAGCGAATTCGACAAAGCGTGATTTCAATAGCACATGTATAAATGTATGCGTGAATTTACTTCTGTGAACAAGAGTCGCCTCTTGTCCCTCCCCTCCCCCGTGCTCCTTTCTCTCTTTCTCTCTCTCCCGCCTCTTTCGCGTTTATAATCTTCGGCATTGTTCCCGCTCTTATCTGAATCTATTTTTGATTGCGCGATGTGTTTCTAATCGATTATAGTTGAAATAAAGGATCTATCCTAAAAACGCGGAGAAATAAACGCGGAGAGATCAATTTTGTTTCTCGATTGTCAAGTCATTTTGGTTATTTTTTTTTTCTTTTTTTTTTCTGTTTTACATTTGGCGATTTGACTGTAATTTTCCGCAAGGTTTCACAAAAATATATTTCATTAATGCAAATTGTCTGACGAGCACAATTTTCTCGAGCGTACAGAAAATTTTTAATAACGTGCTTTCATAATGTTCACAAAGTANAAAAAAAAAAAAAAAAAAGACAATGGAAAACGACGCGAACGCAGCGATACGGAAGAAGCACAAAGAACGCGATATCTTTCCATTTGGATTCTTGTTTTCGCCGTAAAGATGAGATATTGACAGCGAGATTGAAAGTCTCGCGTTCCATTTTCGAGGTACGTACGACGGAACAGAAAGAATACAATTCGCGAATTGACGGGCGCGGTTAAGTAAGCATAGCTTTTGCGCGCGAGCGAGGCGGGGATTGAATTGAAAGCAGGCGCGGGCTCGCACACAGAAGAGAAAAGATGGCAGCGTATTATAACCGCGCGAAAGGCGAGGACCGGGTCGTGCAAGAGACTCGCAGCTTCGCGCGGCCCAAATCGATCCAAGAAAATAAAGAATAAGGCTATGAAGATGTAGGTCGACGCGTGTCGGCGCGATCATGAGGAAGACGAGTCTACTGTCAGCGGCAGACTTTCCAATTTCCTACAATGTGGCTTTGTGCGGCGAGAAGGAAGCGAGTGAGGAAAGACAAGCCTTGTGTGAGGAAGTTTCTAGATTAAACCGTCTACAGACAGCAAGATCGAGAAATTGCCAAGGTTATTCCGCGGATATTCGGCAATTTCTCGTTGCGAAAAATTCTGACGCGTTTTTCTTTGCAACACGTCACAAGACACGTGACCTAGCTTGTAGGTGGTATCGATGACGATGTTTCACCCTCCTCGGGATTTCCTATTTCTCACCGGATGGATATGAACGTTCTTTGAATTATTCGCGATGGTTTTTCACAAGAGGGGCCACAATTGCCCTAAAGGCGTTTTTTGAAACGGAAAGATGTCTCGAGGTCACAAGAGTGAATGCGTCAATATTGATTAATCCGCGCGCTGTGTGTATGAAACTTCGAAACAAATTTTATCAAACTACCAACTGCATTGCTTCGAGAGTTTGCTTCGCGTTGTTCTTTTTTTTTTTCTTCTTCTTTACAAATACAACTTATTTTGCAATATGACAGAGTGAAGATATAATAATAGATCTTTGTAAAGCACCGTAAAGCGCGTCTTCCGAGAAAATAATAAAGACGAGAGATTTTTCTGGTAAAAATAAAAGTGCAGACTGCAATCTCGAAAATGTTCGCGAAGCGAACGGGAGTATGAACGGAGTTCATAAAAAGTTCACAAAGTAGATACCTGATTACTACAGCGGAGACTGATGCGTAAATAGTGTTTTTTTTTTTATATGAGCAAAAAATCTTCAATATTCTACGTCATATAATACACCATGTTAAATAAGAACGTTACAAGGAATGGCGGACTGAATATTAGCGATATCGCGATACCAGTGCGAACGAACGCGTGTACGTAACGCAAAAATCAAGGTAATGTCATTATTTAGTATAAAAATTTTTCGAATTATATAAAAACTTGTGTTTCTCTTATTTCTCTCTAATTAAATGGCAACTTTAATTATCGGTTGAACGTGAAAGAGGGGTGCGAACAAATAAATTTAGAAGTAAGGTCGACCTTCACATAAGAAAGATACAGAGAGGCGGTTCGGGTGAAATCTCTTTCACAAAGAGCGGTCCGATCATTCGCACGTACGGATCACTTACACAAGTTTCCGTGATCCGGGGGAATAAAATCTTGCAGAGGTGTAGACCGACGTGTAGAACTCTCCGAGAGTCTCTGTGTCCTCGGGTTGTGCACCCCGGCGAGGAATAACCTCGCATTTTCTTCTTTTTTCCACAGGTACACGTCTGTTTTCAATTTAATTCTCGGACTGTCGCGACACCGGCTCGGAATCAGTTTGCCGCGCGCGCGGTGTTCCTCCCGATATAAGACCACATTGGAGGAAATTGGAAACGCCTCGAGCGTCGCTGACTGTTTTCCTTAGCCATGGATAGAAAAAAAAAAACCAAAAAGAAAAGAGAGAAAGAAAGTGCGCGCGCGCGCGTGTGTGTAAAAGAGAGAGAGAGAGAGAGAGAGAGAGAGAGACGCGTCTCTTTAGCCGCAAAATTTTCACCAACCGCCATTGTCAACTACACCGATCCCGCACCGTGTGGAAATCGATTTGATGGTCCATCAGAAGAGCGGTTAGTCCGCGAGATAGAGGCGCTATCGGGCGAGTTGATCTTACAATTCGGCGTTTACACCGAGAAGTTCTCCCGGAGAAATGAGCAACGGAAACCAGATGGTGTAAACACTCTAGCGTCGATAACGTAATATCGCGAGCATACGGGAGAGAAACGCGCGTTTCGACCAAATGGGATTTGTTTTATCTTTTTTTTCAGAACGTTCTGACAAAAATCCTATTTTTAACTATTTTTTATCGACTACTCGAAGGTTGAATTATCACGTTCGCTTATTCAACTCCGGTTTTTTAATATCCGTTTCGTTGAGAATTATTATTCGACGTTATAAAGTCGTCGCGTCGAGTTATTTCCCTGGACGATTATTGCACGGGATCAGATCTGGCTCGCGCGCGCAGTAGAAGAGACCTATATCGACGAGATATCTCACGCGTGCTGTTCACGAAAAGCAAATGCATGAATGTACACCCGGGGGAATGTCGTACGATGATATCGGTGTCGAGGATAAGTCCTCACATTTCCATCTACATCGCGTACAATTGTGACATGCGCACATCTAACTCCCTTGCAATTTCAATCTATCTTTTACGAGAGAAGAAAACATTTAGCCGACTCTCTGGCGCAGAAGTTCGCTCAGACAGCGCCCGGCTAAAGTAAACGCAAATAAAACGAATCCTCTCTCTGGCGAATTAATTTAAGTACGTCGCCGCGGCAATTTTGGTGAGTTTCTCGGAACATGGAAGTGATAGAACTCGAACGTGGTCAGTCGAAGAGAAATGTAATTAAACGCGACACGTTTTCTAATGATTGAATCGTTTAGCACATCGCTTTTAATATTCTCATAATAATGTGAAAATGCAAACCAAGCTAAATTGTTTATAATACTTTTACGACAGTCGTTTCACGCACTTTAGTTAAATCATACACACACACACACACACACACACACAAATAAACTAAATTTAATTAAATTTTAATTAAATTTTGAGAAAAAAACAATAAACAAGAGACGCAATAATTAGCTAGTTTAATTAAACGAATTGATGTAGCGCGAGTTTTTGTAGCTAGCAACAGAAGCTTTGTCCGCAGAAATCCTCTTCGAGCATGTATCCGAGCGTGTCTCAAGACACTGCCGCTACAGAGATATTTTAATCAATTCCGCTCCGAGCAGGGCAATTTCGGGTCGGCAGTAATTTAAAAGTGTTGCGGAAGAAAGTTAATTTCGTCTCGGCGGCGATATAGCGGATAATACGAGAAACACGTTGCACACCTATACACCAGCAGCGTGCCGCAGCTAGACATCATCCCCACAAATTTATGAGCTTCACCGGCGGGGATGGAAAATCCGCGCGGCCAAGAGAAGCTATGGCGGAAAATGAAAGGGGGAAAACGCGCTATATTCGCCAGCATGCTCCATCGTCGGAAAGGTAGAGAAACAGACGGAGCCGGAGGATAATCCGCGGATAATCCTAATCGACGGCTTACGACTCTCCAACCCCGATCTTTCTTTTCCGTCCAGTATAAATCGCCGTACGATTCTATTTGATATACGTCCGGGACGAAGATCTTAATTCGCGTATCTTAATTCGGTAACAACAGACCGACATCGAGAGAGCCATTTAGCGTTTTCGCAAAGACGAAATTTCCATATTCGTCGTTTCAGATGGATGTATAATCAGACTTGCTCGTTCACACCTGTCTGATTTTGCGCGCACGAACCGCCGGCAATTTGGCCGGCGCGGCCATTGAGAAGTTTCGTAATGTCAATGTTGCCATTCCGTAGTCCCGCAGCAACACTGACATTAATACGGTGCTCATAGAACAATGAGATACTACGCCCTGCAGCTTTGATCAATTAGACGCCGTACAGGTGTATTGATCTTGCTTGCTTAATATTGCGTCATATCTCTTCCGCGAGCTACCGAGAGATAACTTCGTTACAAAATTATCACGACAAAAATTCTGAAGAGACGTGAAATGAAGTTTAACAGATAAGACAAGGATATATATCGTCTCTCTCATGTTTAAAAATTTTTAATTAAACAAGAAAACTTATTTAGATTGTGTCAATGAAAAGTCTCGACTTTTTTGCGATTTCTTATGATAAGATAAGTAAAGTGAGATAAGTAAAATGCTTGATATTAAGTAAAATAATATTCATTTTTTAGTATTAAATTATATATAGATATATACAGATTGACCTGAAAACTTTTTGACGTATAAACCTTTAAAGTATAAAAATATAGATAGATCGCGTCAATATGAACCGAAAAATCATATATCACTTTGAAAAATCGCAATATTTATTAAGTTATTAATTAATTAATGTAAGACATAATGTGAGAAAGCGCGATGGTCCGAGCTTTATGAACGTAGATAAAAACCATATTTTTTTAGTTATAAAGAAAAAAAGTTTTTAGTTATAAAGAAAAATGGTTTACGTCACGCAATCTCTTGCGAGCGACGTGTGGCACGGTTTTTTGCTATCAACTAATAACTAATTTATTGATTTATTGATTTTGAGATGAAAATTATGCGGTTTTTCTTTGTACACGCCCACAGACTTCGAACCATCGCTTTCTATAGACTTATTGGCTCACATTAATCAATTAATTAATTACCTAACAACTATTTTAAAGTAAAATGATATACACGACTTTTCGATTCGACTCAATCTACTTACACTTCAGCTTTGTCAAAAAAAATTTCAAACACTCTATATACAATAAAACTTGTGCATTAATTGTGGACAAATTTAACATCCCCGTTATTCTTCAAAACTTTTACAAGTTGTTTTTCGCTTGTCATGTGGAGACGGTTACGTTCTTGGCAGAAACACAATTTGCGTTAACGAAGCCAATCTGAAGACGACAAATTGTTCGTAGAGGACAGTCCTCGATTTTGCGAGGAACCAGTGATGTCTCCCCCTCCCTCTCTTTCTCTCTTTCTATCGACAGGTCAAGAGTCTCGGTAATCGACATTCCCCAAAGCCAATTCTCTCGATTTAAGCCAATTCTCTCCGGCCGCAATCTCATAAATCCACACACCGGCAGCGAAATTTCGATGGATTTTCGGCGGGGCGAACGAACGACCACGATGTAAGATACGTTTGTACAAGGACTCGTATTGCACGAGCGACGGGACTGATAAGCATCGACCCTGAGTTTTGTTCGTGCTCACTTTAAGAGGGTCCTGGAGTAAGACCCGAAGTCCGCACTGGGGTCTCTGCCCGGAAAGTGGCGCCCTCAGTGGTTAAGTTATTCCGTCCTTCTTTTAAAGTGAGACGGGCAATCGCGCTGTCTATCGCGTCACCGGTCTTTCGTCGCAAGGCTCA
>NW_018020855.1:195722-197675 GCF_002006095.1 Pseudomyrmex gracilis | reverse complement strand
TATATATATATATACACGTACACCGAAAAAATTGTATTCTTGTTTTGAGGATATCCCACTCACTTTAAGTATATTTTATACTAAAATAGGCGCCAAGAAGAGTTTTTTATTTTAAGAGGAAAATTTTTTAAATAATATAATATTGATAAGAATATATACTGATTAGAATATAAAAAGCCTCTATAGAAAAACATATATATCTCACTATCGAAAAAGACTATATTCTTAAATAAAGAATTATATTCTTAATTTCAGAAGAATATCATCTAAAATCTTGAAGAAGATTTTTTAAGTATAAAATCTACTTACGAGAATATAATTTTTTCGGTGTGCTATTGTTGAAGTCAATTATTTTATATTGATTACACACCCCGTACAGGAAGCGTATCGAGAAGTAATAGTTTTTAAAATAAATATTTGCACTTCACGTTTTTTCACCTTCGAGCTACAAATATCTCGACAGAACGAAATGATTTCAATGAATCAAGATCACCCGCCACAGAGACGATAACGTCTATTAAATTGTCTACTGAACGTTCGCAACGTTCCTGTGACGTCTAACGAACATTTGACGAAGGTTTGTATAGCACGTTCTTTTGTTCCGTTACGTGAAGATAATTTTGAAATTATTACGGGGTATTGCATTGAATTTATTTAAATTTTTTCACAGTTAAATCTTATTTAGTAGATTTTAATCTAACAAAATTTGGATGCAAAAAAATCCAAGTATTACACTGATACTTTTTTATGTAAAAAATTCTTGATATTCCTCAGCTTTTCTCGCCGATTGCCATTTGACACAAAGACTGTATTTGATACAACTTACCGACCTTGCGGTTTAATAAACAAATGCGGTATTTAGAAACAGCGGCTGAGTCTGAGGGTCGGTCAGAATGAGAGGAAGTCGAGAATATCAGTTCTCGGGAAATATCAGTTTGATAATCGCGTCTTTTATTTTGCTTGTTGGAACGCTGAACATGCGCAACGTGGTTGAAGAGCGCGCGCGAGCGGAATGCAAAACGCGCGACGGCAAAATAACGCCGGCAGCTAAACGTTCGCTCTGCGATTGCCGTGATCTGAGAAAATCAACTAGGGATAAGTAATATAGTATTACACACAACTCCAACACACTGTCAGAAATATGGTGAGAGAGACAGGAGAGAGAAAGAAAATTACATTTACATCTTTAAGCTGAAAAATTTATATACATCAAAAAAGATACGAGCGATATTTTATTTTAAAAATATCTGACATTATTTTGAAAATTGTTTGAATAGCGTTTCTCTAAACACGTACCCGGTAAAACATTTTTCATATATACTTATACACAAATTAGAATTATTATATCTAATTATCCAAATTTATATATATGTGTGTGTGTGTGTGTGTGTGTGTGTGTGCTGAATATGTCCATACAATTGTATCCATGGAAAATTTTTTACCGGATAGAAAAATAATTCAATCAACTTTAAACTCGAGATGAGATTTTACGCTTTTGAATAGAAAAATTCGAACAAAAAGTTCACGTTCGATTGTTCTCTTGATGATGAAAAAAAATCGCGAGAGAAAGGTGGAAGACAAGAAGCGCGCGCGAAACCTTTCGCGTGACAATAAAATAATATGCATTGCATTATTGTCGCGAGATTATAACGGAGAGAAAATTACCAATTCGCACGCAAGACAAATACAATCGCAGTTTTTTTTTTTTTTTTTTATTTGCTGTTGCGTGCTGCCGATCGTCGTTCTCCGCGCTTGCACGTTAGCGCATTCATCGATTACCACAACGTCAAGCGTTGACATCTAATGGCATACAATTATATCACGGAAAATCTTGCCTCTCCACGCAGCGTGAACTTTCTCACACCGAAAAAATTGTATTCTTGTTTTGAGGATATCCCACTTACTTTAAATATATTTTATACTAAAATAGGCGCCAAGAAGAGTTTCTTATTT
>NW_018020855.1:193254-194262 GCF_002006095.1 Pseudomyrmex gracilis | reverse complement strand
TTTTATATTTATTTATTTATTTTTTTATTTTTATTTTTTTTTATCTACATATTACATTTACGCTATTAATGTTTTAAACAAAGTTGTTAACAACAGAGAAAAGAGATATTTCTTGTTTATCACCAATCGAGTTTTCGTCTCATGAGATTTATTTATCAGTTCAGTCACATCGAAGTCGTTCAATACCGCGTATACACACAGGATATACCGGTCACGAGTTCGAGATACGCGACAAAGAGCGGACGCGACGAAATTGTCATGTAAATGATTTGCGTTCGCGTTCAAAGCGCGCGCGGCCGGTTTCACACCACGTGCGCGATGAAAAATATAACGCGTACCTATCTAGCGTGTGCTCTCCCGGGGAGAGACCGGATCGCGCATTTTATTTCGCTTCGGGCAAGGACGATCGCGATTATGCCATCGTCGGCTTTCACGCGCTAAGAAAACACGTACAAACGAGATTGAAAGTGTACGACGCGTTTAAAACTTTCAAGGAACGAGAACGCACATACGGTACGTCAATCTTGCGAACACATCGCGCGTCGATCGACTTGCAAATTTCGTGTTTTTATGTAATTTACACGCGCGCGTTATCGCGAATGATCGTCGACAATGTATCTAAACCTATGTACGTTCTTTCTTTCGAATCGCGCCTCATCTTTCTTCTTCGCGCTTCTTCGCACGTCGAGCTTCGGAGCGAAGCACATGGGATGCGCCACGGTTACACGTCACGCGGCGCATCAGCTGCGCGGATTGACGCGCCGCCTCTCAATCATCCTCCTCAATCGGTCGCGTGCAAATAGTGCGAATCACTAAGTAAAAGGGATGATACTCACGCAAAAATTCTATACTACTCAGGTAAATCGCTCCTATAACAGTAAACGCTCTAATGGCCGGATATTTATTAAAGAAATAATTATCAGATACGTGAATATTAAAACACAACTTTCAACGTTTTAAATATTTTTAAGATATGTTTATATATATATATATATATATATATATATA
>NW_018020855.1:188979-193179 GCF_002006095.1 Pseudomyrmex gracilis | reverse complement strand
ATATTATTTTAACTTTACTTATGTAAATATTTTATTAAAATTATGTACTTTTTTAAATGATTATTCTCTCTCTCTCTCTCTTTCTCTCAGTCAGTAGAATTTAAATATTATTTTAACTTTACTTATGTAAATACATTATTAAAATTAAGTACTTTTTTAAATGATTATTCGGTCAGTAGACTTGTGCCTTGTCATTGTGTGAGAAATGTTTTACTTTAATAGATATTTCCCAGATTAAATTCTATAAATATATAATGTATATTATATGTATATATATATATATATATATATATACATTTTTCTAGGTAGTTGCATCGCGTTGAAACAACGTGTCCTAATAAATCTCGATAGGTCTAGTTGTTCACACTGAATTAGCATTTACACAGCTAATATCTTGCTCTTCCTAAATACAAGAAAATATTCTTCTTTATAATGTATAAGTTGCTGCTATTGCGCTAGTCACGTTTAAAACAGCTTTTTATCAAAATCATCGCATGTGATGTTTACAAGCACTTTTCTAAAATTGGACATGGCGAGTAGATTTTTTGTTTCTACTTTATAGTTATTTAATCGGTTTATTCCTGATTGCAATTTTATCTTAACAAGAAATATGATAATATTAGATTTTAATTTTTTTTTTATTTATTTAACTTTTATTGTAACATAGTTTACAAATATAATATCTTTGATTGAAAATGAAAGTTTTGGGATAAGGTGATTCAAATGAGACGAGATTTGTTGTCACGCCATCATCGATACACGCGCGCGAAAGTAATCGCCGCGCGTTATTTCAAACACAAGTATATTAGTTTTAAAAGTAATTATATTTTGTTTACACATTAAAGTACATGTTCGAAACATTTACTTAATATAAGCGTTTATAAAATTTATAAAAATTGTTTTTTTTATAAATATATAAATGATTATTAATATTTATTATTAATTATAATTGTTGTTTTTTATAAACAGTTATATTTAATATATACAATGATATGTAATTAATTTTACATCATTATAAGTATAATGATATATAATTTCACTAAAACTGCAATAAAACAAAAACAAAAATTATTTACTTTATAATTCCTTTGTATAAGAGACATGTGACAACCAACTCTGAGTAAGGAGCAAGTTGGCAAATTTGCGCAATTGTGTTTAACAATAAATAACCCTTTTTTGTATAAAGATATATAAAAAAAGATTAATATTTTTCTGTAATTACATTTAAAATAATGTAATTACATTTAGAAACGTATTTAGAAATGTAATTACATTTAATATTTTTCTGTAATTACATTTTTTTGTAATTACATTTAGAAACGTCTGTAATTACATTTATGTGAATTCTATATTTTATATTCTATTTTAATAAACCATAAGATCTATTTTTTGTTGCTCGATAGAGACCGTTATTCTAATTATTATTTATTGTTAGTATTTTTCTCTTAAAGAATGTGATTACTGCACAATTACTGCATATCTATATCACGTAATATATAATATTTTGTTTTGTTTTTTTTTCTAATTTATTGTGGATATCACTTCGTGTGCTCTATAGATGTCTTTCCTATAGATGGACTAAACTTTCCAATTTGTCGCGCAGCTAAGGTCGTTTTGTAGCGTTTCGAGATATATATTAAGATCTAAAAGGTCACTCAGGAACTTCGATTAGCCCCCAATATGGCACTACCAATGTCTACCTTCGATTGAAGGATGTTTTTTTTTTTTTTACTAGATCAGCACACAGTGTCTAATTAACAACAAAACTAATGATTGGCACAGTGTCTAATTAAACAACAAAACCTACCTTCTAAATTCAAAAATGGGTAATTGTGTTTCGATCAAGAAATATCACACACATCAGCGTGGAAACCCGATAGAGAGGAAACAAAATATGTGGGACAAGAGGGAAAAATAATACTCTCTCTCGCGATCGCGGACTCTGTCTCGTCCGCGCATGAACGGCTGTTCATTGCCGTTGCTTCACATTTGCCTTTTTCACTAATGGCGTTGTACACAACGAAAACAACACACGCACACACTCGCGCCAAACGAAGCGAGATTTTTTATACAATCGAGCGGATTTACGACCGCTGCAATTTGTCGATTAATTGCGTTGAGTATGTTGCGAAGTACGATTTCGGCAACGAATTTTTTGAATGTTATGAAATATACAATCGAGCCGAGGATGACGGCTTTAATTTTCAAGACGCAAAATAAAAACAACGGATAGCGAACAGATTTATTTATGATCTATAATAATAATAATAATAATAATAACTTTATTGAGACATTAATGTGTGTAAGAGAATACAGATAGTAATTTAGTAATTTACGATAACGGGGCTCAAACGATGTGGCAGCAGCAACATGTGCTGTTCTATAAGAGAAACAAATTTACATGATGATGTTCTAATTTTTCTCATCAAAAAATTGTTTTATGTTTCTCTCGATCGATCATCCCCGTCTTGGAACTAGGGATGAGCATATGATATCGATATATGATATTTGATATTTTAATATCGATATTCTGTTATTGATAATATCAAAAAGATTTTATCGATAATTTTATTTGATATTGAATGTCGCATTGTTTGATTGGAAATTATTGAATATATATATTATATATATTATATATATATATATAATATATATATATAATATATATAATAATATATATATAATCGCATTGTTTGATTGGAAATTATTGAATATATATATTATATATATATATTATATATATTATATATATATTATAAAAATTATATATATATTATATATATATATATATAATATATATATTCAATAATTTCCGATCAAACAATGCGATATTCAATATCAAATAAAATTATCGATATCTTTTTGATATTATCAATAACAGAATATCGATACTAAAATATCAAATATCAAAAGAATTATATCCATATTGTCGATATATCGATATCATATGCTCACCCCTACTTGGAACTCTCCTTCCAATTGGGAGGAACGTCCAAACGTCGGCAACTGTGTGACGAAATTTATTTTGACGCTAGGAAACACGTTTTCTTTCTCTTACTTTGATTGATGCGCCGATTTCTTTTTCGGGACTCGCCAAACTTTTTTCTATCCTTTGCTTTGTTGCGCGTCACAAGCGAGAGAATAATTCATCATTTGTTAATCGAAGAGACTCTTCCCGCGTGAAGAACGCCTACATCGCTCAACTAGCGATTCTCCTTGGATCCTCAATCGAAATTTTGAATGATTTATGTACACACCGTAAATCTTCTCTTTCCGTGTTAGAGCGTGGTCCTCTCACACACGCGCGCGCGCGCGCGCACAAATGCGCCCAACTGCGAAATACGTATATTCTCTTCCCCGCTAGTATTAAATAGATTCGCACAGGAAAGAATATTTCGCAATTACCTATGAGTAACATAAGACGATTAACGTCTACTAATCTCTCCCTCGCGCGCTCTATCAAGTTCGTGCGAATCTCGCACGAAGTTAGCGTTAGTTCTTTTTTGACATGTAGCGTACATATATGTAACGATAGCGAAATTGATTAATTTTTAATGATTTTAAGGATCGTTGAAAATTAAACCAAGAAATATATGTAAGGTCTTACGAGCCGTTTCCAAGATGTTGAGCGGAAACTGTACGTATATATATATATATTAGGTCTACCGGAAAGTTCTGTCCGTTTTTGGAATAAAACAAAATACAAATTTTTCTTACCGTCAATAAACTTTATTAAATAATATAATTGCCATTATTATATTAATGATTTCTTGCCAGCGTGAAGACAATTTGTATATCGCATTTTTGAAAAATTACGAAAAATTTGTATTTTGTTTTATTCCAAAAACGGACAGAACTTTCCGGTAGACCTAATATATGCATACACATGTAACAAGTTCAACTTGTAAATTTTTACAAGCGAGTATTTTTTGAATTGAAATCTCTCGATTCTTAAATTCATACGGGATGCTGGATTTGCATCTCACATGTGACAGACCCCGGATACTCCCCAAACTAATGAATTTAAGAATTGAGAGATTTCAATTAAAAAAATACTTGTAAACATTTACAAGTTGAACTTGTTACATGTGTACACCGAAAAAATGGTATTCTTGTTTTGAGGATATCCCACTTACTTTAAGTATATTTTATACTAAAATAGGCGCCAAGAAGAGTTTCTTATTTTAAGAGGAAAATCCT
>NW_018020855.1:173091-188924 GCF_002006095.1 Pseudomyrmex gracilis | reverse complement strand
AAAAGCCTCTATAGAAAAACATATATATCTCACTATCGAAAAAGACTATATTCTTAAATAAAGAATATATTCTTAATTTCAGAAGAATATCATCTAAAATCTTGAAGAAGATTTTTTAAGTATAAAATCTTCTACTTACGAGAATATCATTTTTTCGGTGTATGCATATATATATATATTATACACCCTTACGAAAAAGAACTACTGAAGTAATATATTGCGGCAGTGGTACGAAAAAATTACTGGCATTCTGTGTAATTGCCAGTAATATTCTCAATGATTCCTGTAATATCTAATAATATTCTAATGTGATTGTCAGTAATATTTATATTACTGACTTTTTATTTATATGTAATCGGCAGTAGTTCTTTTTCGTAAGGGCACGTACAGTTTCCGCTCAACATCTTAGAAACGGCTCGTATAAGGCTTTATATAATTCTTGGTTTATTAATTTTTATTCTACTCTCTTGAATCTTTTGAATCTTCTCTGGAACAAAAGGACAAAAAACATACATCTCGAAAAAAAGCAAACTCTCCTCTTTCTTTCGTGAGATATGTTTCTTCCCTAAGAATTTTCGAAATACACACCGATCATCAGCAATTGTTTTTTTTTTTTTGATTCGCTTTTTGCGTTTCTCAATGCGTTAATTAGATTGACATATCTGATCCAACGTTTTCTTTTTTCTCTTAAAGAATTAAAGCGCGCGTCGCGCGAGATTGATTAATTGATTGATTGATTGAGGCTTTATTTATAATGCGCTCTCTCTGGGAAGCTTCCTCTCAAGCGCAGAAATACAAATGAAATTGATAATTAACATAAAATAAAATAAAGTATGTAAACAGTAGATGCTTGGTAATAATACGGAACAAAACGCGAAAAAAAAATATAAATGAAAATAATAAAATAAAATATGAAATGATATAAAAAATAGAATCAAATATGATAGTAACAATAATATAATGACTAATAAATTATATAGTAATCTGAAAGAGAGAGAGAGAGAGAGACAGAGAGAGAGAGAGAGAGAGAAAGGAAGAGATAAGTGACACACACATCGAATCGAGATCGCAGTCCCGTCTCGTCACGACGAAGTCGGGAAACGACATTGGCGACAGAGCCGAATCCTCTTTTGTCGCAAATGAAAGACGTGGGAAGAGGGAAGGAGGAGGAGGAGAGCGCCGGGAGAGTTGGTAGCGCAAATGTTGTGTGAGTAACAAGGAGGACAAAATGATCGGAGGAAATCCCAAGCGAGACGGAGAAAGAGAAAGAGAGAGAGAGAGAAGAGAGAGAGAGAAGAGAGAGAGAGAGAGAAAGAGCGCGACGAGAAGGGAGGAGAGGCGAGGTCAACAAGGTGCCCGATATGGTATCCCGCGACCGCCGCGAGTGCCATTTTACTTACACGCACCGGCAACTCGCGTGTAACACACGCGTGTGCGCGATCGCGCGCCTTCCTACGCTGCCTACAATTAGCAGCCGCGATCGCGCCGGCTCTCTCTCTGTCGCTAACCTGCCGAATGCAATTTCGCACATCCGCGCGCGCGCGCGCGCGCGCTCACGCGGCGCAGCGCAGCGGCAACGACGCGACAACGGCGTCGTTTCTCTCTTCCCTTCGGCGGGATGTCCTTGNCGCGCGCGCGCGCGCGCGCGCTCACGCGGCGCAGCGCAGCGGCAACGACGCGACAACGGCGTCGTTTCTCTCTTCCCTTCGGCGGGATGTCCTTGCGCGCAAAGGAAACACGCGCGTTATGCTAAAAGTATGTTCATTTGTTTGTCACGATGCCCATAATTGGCGCGATGCGCGGTGACGCCTCTGACTTTATGCACTTTATGCAATTTTCTAGTTTTATGTATATATATATATCTCTGTATGATAATCCGCGCTCGCGGATCTAAAAAGCAGAACGCTCTCTCGAAAGATGTAACAATAATTTTGTTATAGCTTTCACGCGTTGATTGAATATCTGTGACGTAACTCTGAAGCAAAAGGTTGAGTGTGTATTCTCTTTACAAAAAAAAACACACACACACAAAAGAACCAAGACGCACGCTACAAAAAAAAAAAAAAATTGTTTCAAAATCTTCAAGATTTCTCTCTTTGGTAGACTTTGATTTTTTTTCCGCGAGTTAATCGACGATCCTTCTGGGAATAACGTCGGATCGTCTGGAACAAGAAATCGAACCGCGTGTCGCTCATTTGGTTCGCTTTTTTTTTTTTTTTTTGTTTTTTTTGTTTTTCTTATTTTTGTTTTGCACCACACATCAAGTCTGTCTCTACGGCCTTCCTAAGATGGGCGCAGCGGGGCCGTAAAAATGCGCGCGCGCGCGCGCGCGCGCTTCGAGGTCGCGTCGACGAGGAACAGATATCACAACGCGCGCAGGAGAAGCTCTACCGCACTTTTGCGCACGTGTGCTTGTTTAGCGCGTGAATCATTTCGCGAGTGCGATTATGCACAGAGCGCTCTATAAAACACTCGTCGCGCTTTATACCTGTATAACCCCCCCAACTTCGTCGCTTTGCCCTCTAATGTCCGCCGCGCGCGTTATATTCGGAATCGTGGCCGGTCGCGCGCGCACGCACGCACGATGTTGTTTTCGGCGGGGCTCTCTCGTCTCTTCCTCGTGGGTCCTTAATATCCGACCGGTCTATTTTTAAGCGTGACTAGCGAGAGGTATGTGCATGCGCGCGATGACGCAATCCTATGGTCTTTCCCCTTATATTTCCTTCCCTGCCGCTCCTCCTCCTCCTCGCGCGCGGCTTCTCAGCGATGGGATCGAGCTGGATTCGATCGACAATTATATACGCGCGGCGTCATTTTGCAGCGAGTCGCAAAGAAATTTGTAACAATTGTTGCGGTTAGAACCCGTTGGATGTTTTAAGTGTCCGATCGGACGATTGGCGTCGACAGAAGGACCGCGAGCCGTACGTGGTTCAAAATGTCGTTCAAAAAAAATGTTGTTTCAATCAAAACAAAAAATTTCAATCGGCTTCTATCGGCCTCTTTGTTTTATTACTTTTGTTGTAACCCAGCAAACACAGAATATGACTGTGCTATGTAACATAGAAGTAACAGCGTAATATACGTACACCGAAAAAATTGTATTCTTGTTTCGAGGAGATATCCCACTTACTTTAAGTATATTTTATACTAAAATAGGCGCCAAGAAGAGTTTCTTATTTTAAGAGGAAAATTCTCTAAATAGTATAATATTGATAAGAATATATACTGATTAGAATATAAAAAGCCTCTATAGAAAAACATATATATCTCACTATCGAAAAAGACTATATTCTCAAATAAAGAATATATTCTTAATTTCAGAAGAATATCATCTAAAATCTTTAAGAAGATTTTTTAAGTATAAAATCTTCTACTTACAAGAATATAATTTTTTCGGTGTATATATATATATATATATATATATACACGTACACCGAAAAAATTGTATTCTTGTTTTGAGGATATCCCACTTACTTTAAGTATATTTTATACTAAAATAGGCGCCAAGAAGAGTTTCTTATTTTAAGAGGAAAATTCTCTAAATAGTATAATATTGATAAGAATATATACTGATTAGAATATAAAAAGCCTCTATAGAAAAACATATATCTCACTATCGAAAAAGACTATATTCTTAAATTAAGAATATATTCTTAAAAAAATAAAGAATATATTTTAATTTCAGAAGAATATCATCTAAAATCTTTAAGAAGATTTTTTAAGTATAAAATCTTCTACTTTACAAGAATATAATTTTTTCGGTGTAATATAACAGCTATACTCTATTAACAAATTAGTTACACTCTATTAACAAATCGATGTTATATAACTTTGTTTTTTTTATAATTGTAATATAATTATGTCATATATTTATTACATCGCTTGTGTTATTAACTGGTAATGACGTTATAACTTTCATACAATATTTCTATAACTATATGTAACAATTATACTTACATTTTACTTACATGTTATATTCGTATTATATAACTGCAATATACGAGATAATTAGGAAATTACAACTAACATGGATGTTACATGCAACGACCCGTGTTATATCACTTGTTACATTTGTTTTGTTACGACAATGTTGCTGTTATATATATGTGTTTGCTGGGAAAAAATTGTGTAACTTTTTTTTGCAAAGAAATGAACGATAGAAAAAACTCTTTTGTTCGATCCTCTTTCTTCGGAAACAGATGTTGCGCAGAGAATCGTCGTTTCTTTTCTCATCTCAATCCCATCACTCTTATATCCTCCACTCTCATTGCTATTCTATCGAGATTACTCCATTCGGCCTATCGCTCCTTTGTTACCTCTCTCTCTCTCTCTCTCTCTCTCTTTGTTTTCCTACGCACTCTCTTCACTCCGCACAAGATTGTGTCTCGCGTTTTCCACACGTTCTTCGTTTATAGCGACTATATCTTGGCTAGTTTTCCATTAACTGCCTATATCCGGTGTAATAATATGGGCATCGTTATACGCGCGCTTACGCGACGTAGTTTCAAATAGCAAATGGCCCAACAACTCCTCTCGAATTGTTCTCGCGCGCGAAAGCAACGTTCAACATATATAACGCACGTGTGTGTGTGTGTGTGTGTGTGTGTGTGTATGTACGCACGTGGTGAGTGAGAAAACTTTCTTACAATTCGCACGTGTTGCCATATTTGTTTGCTAAAACAAAACTACTCGGAATATTTTCTCGCAAACAGATTGCATTTCTAAAATCCGTCATCTCGACGTCGGATTTGATTGTTTCTCTAGTGTTAAGAGTATATATCTTTATCATATTTTTTGCGCCTCTTTCCGGGTACCGCACGTGCCGCGCGTATAAAGACATATACGCTTCAACCTAGACCTCACTCTTTAGACCTCGATCCGCGAGAGTCTGCGTGTTAATGTGAATTCGTTTTATGAACAGCACGTTGCGCTACACACACACACAGAGAGACCGATCCTCCGGATATCATTAATCTTCGCGCACGTAAATGAAATGTTTTCACGCTTTGATACAAAGCGATCACAGTCCTCGCGTCTGTAGACGATGACTAGAAAATTCGCTCGATCAAATCAGTACGGTTCACGTCCGAGGAGGTCGCAAAAAAATGTGCGACGCGCGGCTTGAATCGACTGGTTGTCTTCTCCGCGACAGATGCACGATATAGTATTGGTGTTATTTTATTCCCGAGAGTCTCTCGAATTTACATTTTCGAGATTCGGTTTCGGCGGGCTCTCGACTTCGAGTGGGTGTAGCCGATCAATTCGTTAAATAAATAGCTATTGAGTTGCTTAATTGCTTCGACGAAAATAGGAAAGATGAATAGTCATGAAAATAAAAAGGAAGATCGAAGGAAAGAGAGAGAGAGATAAAGTAGAAAACTCTTTTAGCCAGTAAAAGAGATCATTTATTTATTTAGTTTTTTTTTATTTTTAGTTTTTTATTTTTTTTTATTTTTGTGTTCTTTTAGTTACATATAAATGAATTATTAACGACAGCTCTTGTGTAAGTTCACATTATTTTTATATATTTTTATATTTTATATATTTTTATATATTTTTTATATATTTCTTTTCAATGTTGAAGAATCAAAAATTAAGATAATTTCACGTACTTAAGCTTAAATAAATAAATTGAAAAGTTTGTGTCATAACTAAATATTTTTTTTATAAAATTGTTAGAGTGGTTTCTAGAATGGACTTGTTTAAAATCGTTCGTCTAATCGTCAACAATTATTTTTGACGAATTAACTAACGTTGAAGATTTGCGTTTTTTTTTTTTTATTATTATTTTAGTGTTAGCAATAAAATTTTCAAGTAACATTCGGATCTGATTACTCGAAGCGTTTGATGTTGAAAAACCAACACGCAACTGACAATAATAATTGAAAAATTATAACTTTGTGCAAAACTGTCGTAAAATATTATGCCGTGTCTATCTCGACGTGTATTAGGATCGCGCAAAACAGTTAATGCACCGAGAAATCGTTTTATAAGCGTTTTATTACTATTAATTGCGGCAAGAAAAGTTCAGCGTGTTCTCCTTACATTGCGAAACGTCAAACTGGCGTTATATGTTTGCTACGCGGCAGGTATCTATTTCTACTGCGGTAACGGTATTATCTCGTTTTAATGGGATATTAAGAAGAATTACGCGACGTTTCCTTTTACAGACACTCGATGCCGGAATAATTAACGCGTTGATCGCGAATATCTCATCGAATATCTTACAGATCGGATATTGGCATACGTCATTCGACGAGTTTGAAACGTTCAATGCCTCGTCTTTGCTTTTAACCAAAGTAAATGTAAATAATTTATGAGCATCGCAAATGTGTATATGCATATATAACCTATACGTATTATAAAGGATATATCCGTGTTTTATAATTATAGATATACCTTACCGTTAATAGCACCTGCCATAATGTAAGAGTACATTTGCATAAGAAATTTATAATCAAAAAAAGATTTCCTAAAAGATCTCAATTCCAGAAATCTTCCGTCAGTTCGAATTTTTTTTTATACCACTTTGTCTCGTTATTTTTGTTTGTATTGCCGATTTTATTTCTTATCGCATATATTTGATCATTTATTGTCCGTTTATTGTTCGTTTATATATTTTTGCACATTACATACATATTTATGTTTATATTTGTGTTTATAGATTTTTTTAATTTGGCCAGTTTGTCAGTTCTTACTTGTACGTTGCGGCCTCACTAGAACATTTATAGTCTGTCGACACCGGCGTTAATTACCAGCACTCTTTATTGTATTGAAAATGACCTAAACCACAGGTCAAAAACGTTCTACTTTTACTTTTATAATAAACAAAGTTAAAATTTGCAGCTCTACATCTGCTTCTAAGAGCCATTGTTCTGTTAAATATTTTATAGATTTTTTGTTACATATTGATATGCAGTTAAGGGTTGACCTTCGGTTCGTTGTGGAATTTTCAAATAAAATGTGTGCAAAAAACGGCTTTGATTTTCAAAACATTTTGAAATTAAACTGCACTTCATTATTGCAAAACAACCTGCACTTGATTCATCAAAGCCGTTTTTTGCACACATTTTTATTTGTTATATATGTTTATATATTAGGTCTACCGGAAAGTTCTGTCCGTTTTTGGAATAAAACGAAATACAAATTTTTCTCAATTTTTCAAAAATAAGATATACAAATTGCCCTCACGCTGGCAAGAAATCATTAATAATAATGGCAATCATATTATTTAATAAAGTTTATTGAACGGTAAAAAAAATTTCTATTTTGTTTTATTCCAAAAAACGGACAGAACTTTCCGGTAGACCTAATATTTTTATGTTTATATATTTGTTTATTACTTGCAGTGACCGAGGACGCTCTTACTCTAGAAGAGACAACTGGCAATGGATTCCCACGTAGGTCTCGACTACATCGTGGATAATCCTGATTATTGCATCAAGCTCGCCTCAGGTAAAGTATATAGTACCTGCGCGTCCGACTTCACAATCATCTTAACTCTCGTGAGAAAGAGAGATACTTCTTACGTACGTACGTACTGCGCATTAACATTTTGCCGCGGATATGATATGCTTTCAGCTTTGGAAACGGCATGTTCGTCCGTAAAGAAGCAAGTCGTGGAATTGCTGTCGGCGCTCTGCGTTTACAGTCAGGACGGCAGGCAGAGGGCCATCGATACTCTTCACATATATCAGGTGATTCAAGTACTTTCGAACATTTTTTTTTTTTTTTTTTTTTTTTTTTTTTTTTTTTTTTTTTTGACGATTTTGAAGCAACGAAGAAGCGTGGGTATTACGGGTATTATCTCGTTGCCGTGTGATTTAAATAGGAAATTATTGTTTAGTTCAACGAAGAAGAGATTCGCGCTTGATCGAAGAGCGATCTTATATAATTCTCCTCCTGAAACGCGAAGAATTTCTCACGGGGGAGATTCGCGCGAGTGATACAAAACCATCAGAACGCACCGTTCGGCGTTGCACAAACGCCGCGTACGAAACCGTACGTTGTAAAATTGTCCGCGTGCTAAACTTAGGTAAAAGAGTTCACACACAGTTCAAGGTCTTCCTTTGAGGAACAAAAGAAACGCGAATTGCATACTGTACAATTTCGTACGTGAACGCGTTGTATCTCCCAACTCTAAGACGCGCGAGCCATGCGAATGAGTTGCCGCGCCATTTCTTATTATTAACAATAATTGCGAATTCCGCACGATATGTTTGTTAATTATGAGTTTCGCTATATGTGACAACACAGTTGCTGCACGCACTACTCTCGAGAAACAAGAAAAGACATTGTTGTTCGTGCAATTTGATTGTTTTTCGTTACGTATGCTGAGAGTTTAATTTTTTAATAACACATAAAATGGCATATAAAAAAAACATTACACCGAAAAAATTGTATTCTTATTTTGAGGATATCCCACTTACTTTAAGTATATTTTATACTAAAATAGGCGCCAAGAAGAGTTTCTTATTTTAAGAGGAAAATCCTCTAAATAATAATATTGATAAGAATATATACTGATTAGAATATAAAAAGCCTCTATAGAAAAACATATATATCTCATTATCGAAAAAGACTATATTCTTAAATTAAGAATATATTCTTAAAAATAAAGAATATATTTTTAATTTCAGAAGAATATCATCTAAAATCTTTAAGAAGATTTTTTAAGTATAAAATCTTCTACTTACGAGAATATAATTTTTTCGGTGTACTTATGGTTTAAATGTGTTTTATTTGATTGTGTTTTGCCGATGGGAAGAGTTCAATCAATAATAAGATGCGAGAATATTGATTGACGGTGTTTTTTTGCGACGGCAAAAACTTGACGATAAAAAAAAAAAAAAATTGAAAACCAAATTTAAATCTTTAAATGTGAACAGTGACGATGACCTCGTGAGAGAAAATAAACGGTGTGTGGAAGCGAGACGATACGAGACAGTAACATAATGTTCCGTGTTATATTATAAGTAAATCTTTAAATCGCCTTTGTGTGCAATTAATATTGATTTTTTTATCGATCTACAGATTCTTTTAGACTAAAAATTATTTTTTTTAACAATTAAAACTGAAATTATTTTTTTTCTTAATTAGAATAAATGGCCGCAACAAATTTCAAAATTAAGTAAAATAGACCTTCACACCCGGTAAAAAATTTTTTTATATATACTTATATATACTTATACACTTTATATATACTTATACACAAATTAAAATAATTATATCTAATTATGCAAATTTATATGCCGAATATGTCCATACAATTTTGTACATGAAAAATTTTTTACCGGGCAGCCTTTGTAGTATGAATCTTGTCAAATGCTACCAATGTTGTAAGGTTTTTTTTATTATTAATTTCTTTATATTTTTTTATATGTGTTATATTTTTATTTTTTATTTTTTATTTTTTCTTTGTTCTTTTATTCAGTGGCTGATGATGATCTAAAATAATAAAGATCGAAACGTTCCACTCCTATCTATAATACAAGTTTTTTTCTTAAGTACAATAGTTTTTCTGTTATTGTTTTTATTTTTCCTAGTTTTGTTTTTTATATAATTCTACTTTACGGGTGTGTTGTATTTCTGTTTTTTCTTTGTGTATTAAAGAATTTTCTCGTTTATATAAATAAAATAAATAAAGTCAATATCTCGATGTTCCCCGGACGCGGGAAATAAGACGTTGATATAACGGGAAATTTCACGTGACATATTGTTTCCGGTTTCGACAGGAACGGAAGGGCGAGCGGTATCGATTGCGGGTTGTGGTCGACGAGCTGCAAAAAGCGACGGCCGAGGATTACCAGACGGCACTGTTAGCGTTCATAAATTGTCTGGTCATCTCGACGCCGGTGCTCAAGGATCGCATACGTATTCGCAACGAGTTTATCGGTGAGTGAGAGACTGCAAGCGACACTTGAGGCTCATGCGGGCGGATATCATTAAACACACGAACGCGGCTTCCTTATTGTCTCGAGATTTATTTGCGGCTCTTACACAGTCACGTCTTTTTTTTTCCAGAAACACGGATGAGTGAACTGTTAGTTCGAATGTTTACAGTTTCAAACGTTGTTATTGCAAATTTATACGCGTTTTAAATATAAACGCAAATTTAAACGTTGTTTTAAATATTCGTAAACATCTAATTTTGTACAAAGCACATTCAAAAATTCCGGCCTGTTACTTTTTTTTTTATGTTACTTACAATAATCTTAATCTCCTTCCTTTTTAATTTCTTTTTTTTTTTTAAACTGCACAGTTCACAGTTTCTCTTTGATTTGATTTAATAATCGGATTGTAATAAAGATAAAAAATTTTAGTGAAAATCAAGTGAAGGCTCCAATAATATAAACAAACTTAAGCAAGTAAATTGGCCAATGTGAGCCTAAACACATCTTTTTCTGAAGATGATCCCCAGCCGGGGATCGAAACGTTAAACGTTTTTGAATAAATTTAATTTGCAAAACATTTACACACTGTTAACTGTGTTTAGGCTCACATTGGTCTCAATTTACTTGCTTAAGTTTGTTTATAAAAAATTTTAATTACAATTTCTGAATTTTCGTGTTTCAGGTCTCAAGCTTCTGCCAATTTTGAACGAGCTGCGGTGAGTAGACGACGACCTGGATTTTCACACCTGGCATTTTCATTAACTTATTAACACACATATCTCTTAACGTTATGGAATAATAAATAATCATCTCAGTAATGTACGAAAAAAAGACACTTTATTGTATCCATGTCACCCTCTCCCTCCCCGGGTAAAAAATTTTTCATATATATACTTGTACACAAATTAAAATAATTGTATCTAATTATGCAAATTTATATGCCGAATACGTCCATACAATTTTATACGCGGAGAATTGCTTTTTTTTTTTTAAGAGAATGGCTTCAGGGATATTCCATATCAAATTACAAAATAACTCTATTAGTATCATATTAAATACAAAAAAAGTATATAAAATTATATTTTTACTATATTTAAAAAAAAATTTTTTGATATATAATCATATATACTTATATACGCAAATTAAACTTATTATATCTTAATTATGCAAATTTAATATACCGAATATGTCCATACAATTTTATACATGAAACAATTTTTTACCGGGTCGCACGCCATCTAATGTCACGTGTGCACGTGTAGAGATAATTACGCAAAAAAACCGAGTGGTTCGCTAACGAGGGAGGATTCCTTC
This sequence comes from Pseudomyrmex gracilis, assembly GCF_002006095.1. Classification (NCBI taxonomy): domain Eukaryota; kingdom Metazoa; phylum Arthropoda; class Insecta; order Hymenoptera; family Formicidae; genus Pseudomyrmex; species Pseudomyrmex gracilis. The sequence goes on along the minus strand of NW_018020855.1, from coordinate 177,717 downwards.
TTTTTTTTTTTTTGTCGCACGATGTTGATATCTGCATGCACTAATCAAATAATAACGGTTTTAATAATGGAATTTTATCGCAAACAACGTAACACGTCACTTAAAACGCATCTTTGTGTAAGAAAAAGTTTTCTTGAGAAACATCTAGTTAAGTTTGTTAATAAATATTTCTCTGAGAGAGGAATTGTTTGTCGAATAAATTCAATGTAACAATTGAGCAAAGAATATTTGAGACAACACACTTTTTTGTACGTGTATGAGAGAGTAGCGAACGAGCCGCAACGAAGAAGAAATAGAATCAAGTGGAAATTCGTGAAAAATTTGTCTTTTCATCGCGATCTCGTCAAAAACATTCTGATTGAACAAGAAAAAAAGAAACAAAAAAAAAAAGAAAGCAAGACACTGAGAATCTCATTGTTTTCTCAAACAACAAAAAATGTGTGAAGTTAAATTTAACTACAAAATTTTCTTTCTTTTTTTTGTTTCCATTCAAACGATGTTGCTCATTAAAAGTGAAAAAACAAAAAAAAAGAACAATTGCTTTCCCGTCTTCGTGAAAAAAAAAAAAAAAAAAAAAAAAAAAACAGAACGAAAATAAGAAAGAGTCGCGGCGCTGATGAAGAAGAAGGACGAGATGGAGAGAGAGAGAGAGAGAGGAGAAAGGGAGACGAGAAAAGCCTGAATTTAACTTCTCTCGCTCTGGCGATGCACCTGTGACCGCATCTCGCGCGCGGCGCCGCTGGAGCGGCGGGGATGCTGCGACGACGACGACGCGGCGGCGTCATCAGAAATGCAACTGCCGTCGCGAGATGCCGGCCGGCCGGTGTCTTTTGTGTGTATATATCCGTCTCTCCACCATCAATTCCGACATCTCGATCCTCTCGCGCCGATTGATAAAGCCGTAAACCGGTATTTAAACCGCCGCGTTTAAATACGTTTATCGCTGCTGCTCTTTCTCTCTTTTTCTCTCTCTTATTTTTTTTTCGTCCAGAATCTTTATCTTCAACCGGTCCAAGCGATCGTCACAGTAAGCGGTAAGAAAACAAGAGGAAGAAAAAAATGTCGTTATTACAATTGCAATCATCTCGATTGTAATTTTTTTTGTGCGGGGGTTTGCGCCGATTCGCTTATGCGCGCAATGTTGTTATTATTTCGCGCTCCGCCCTGACTTGGTCCTGATATCGGTCGACAATTAAACAAAGTGCGTGTTGCTTTCCCAGATATATAATTGATATATATATATATAATTGTATTGTGTATTATTCAACGTGCGATATCGCGTCTTCGTGGTTCGTCTTCCGGTTCGTCTGTTTCGCTTTTGTTTCCAAAGACTTGCTCTCTTTATTTGCGCTTCGATCGAAAAAAATTGTAACGTTCCAACACGCGCGTCGATGTTTCCACGAGAAAAAAATGTTAACTACTCCGTGTGACCAATTCACTTTTCGCGGAGAACTACCGTTCTTCCCGACGTGGTGAAATAATTAGAGAGACGAGAGAGCGTTTCGCTGTTTCACGCGCACGAAAATCCCAAGTATTTTAAGGGAGAGACGCGTTTTCGAGAATTCTCTCTCTCTCTCTCTCTCTCTCTCTCGACCGCATACTCTTCTTTTTGCTTCTTTATCGTTGCGCGGTTTTCTGGCATTGCTTCTTCCTGTGAGTCATGGCCGCGCTCGCGTACCGTCTTCTTTATCCGTTTCTGTTTTGTTCGCCGGTGAAGATCGATGGCAGGATTGGACCTACGCGGAGAGAGAGTATTTTGGTACACGCTCTCTCTCTCTCTCTCTCTCTCTCTCTCAAGTAGGACTCGCTGGAAACTTCTCAAACTCTATTCAGAATGTTTGACTTATCTCTCTCTCTCTCTCTCTCTCTCTTTTCGCGCGGAGTTTTTAATCTCACAATTGTTGTGCGTCTTTAGTCTCTTCGAATTTTTTCATCGATCTCTTTTCTCCTTCTGGAGTTTTCTCGTTGTTCGAGACGAGTTCTAGCGAAGATCTAGCGAATTTTTTGCGAGTTTTTTTTTTTTTTCACTTAAATTATAAATTTTGCGTTCAAATCATTACACAAGATGTGTGTACTAATTAATAATTGTGATCTATAAATAATGTGTCGCACCCCCGCAAGCGGAGAGACGTGCGTCTCTCTTATTTTCTTTTGTCTTATAATGTGACGCGCGGTGCTTTTTTTTTTTTTTTTTTTTTTTTTTTTTTTTTATTCCGATCTATTTATTATATTCGAAGATCTATGAGACGTCTCCGCGCCGACTATTTCCGTGCCGAGGAAGCGGAATGCGACCCGGAATCATTTGAACTCTCCGCCCAACTGGTAAAAGTACCACGTTCTTCATAAATGTGATTTGCGCATTCGATAAGTGATTTTTCAGTGTGTTGCTTAATTAAACATTGTAATTTCATTCTCGAAGAAGAAATAGTAAATTAACAAATTAACATTTTTGTTAATTAAATTATAATTATAACATAATTAAATTATATTATAATTAAAAACAATCTTGATAAAAATATGTTTGCGGTAATAAAAATAACTCCAGCAAAATAAAACAATTCACAATTTTCGAAGTAAAATGCAGCGTGTGAAAAATCGAATCGTGTTAAGCGAGGGAGGATCTTTGTTCCTCAAAAAACTTTATAGAAGAATAGGAATCGCGTAATCTAAAGAAAATTCGCGCCCGAAATAGAGCGAACAATGGCGTATTATATCTACTCGAAAGTTTGAAAATTATATCCTCATATCGGAAAGGGGTGATGATTTTTTCTTGCAGAAAGAGTCACGCGCCGGATGTAAGGGTGCAGCTGGACGCGTTCGACGATCAACGAGAGACCGACGAGGAGCTCGCCAATCACGGACCGCCCGGGATCGATCTCTCTTCTCACGTGGACGTCTTTTACGCCATTCTCGGTCAAGTGAGAAACCTTTTTTTGTTGTTCTTTTATTGTCTTCGGCAATAGTTTGTCATCGATATTCGTTTATTATATATAAAATGTTTCGCGCGCAAATTAAATTTTAAATTAAATTTCAAGTTTTCAATTAATTTCAAGTTACAAAGAGAGAAAATATTATAATTTTATCATTTTCTCTCTTTAAGTAAGTTACGCTAGTCTAAAATGCGTCAACAACCACCTTTTCATAAATTTAATTTTAATAATTTACATTAAAGCGCGATCATTAAATTATTTATTTTATTATATTAATATCTTTCTATCGCTCGATATGATACCTTATTTATTTGCTTATTTGTAATTTCAATTTTTTTTTACTTGTATAATTTTATTATTTTTAAAAGCTTCGTACGCACGTACACAAATTGTTTTCATATTTCACTCTGTTTGTTTGTCAAAAAATGAAGAAGCATCAATTTTTTCAACGTTGACCGTTTTTCCGGTCTGAAACTTCAATCAGACCCGGTCGGGTCTCATAATAAAAGCGCTGTTTGTGAAGTAACACTAATCGAGAGATCCAGGCTCTCACTTTAACAGACGTCTGACAAAACGCAGCGGTGTACTTTTAGGTCGCAGACACTCCGCAGGAGATACCCTTTCTGAGTATCCTGCAGCATCTGTTGCGTTTGGATCCGAAAGACGCCGCGAGTGATCTAGCATGGGACACAGCGGAGACTCTGGTACATCGCGCCACGTTGCTGGAGAATCGTGAGGACGCCACCAAGTTGCTGAGATCGCCTAGTCTTCAAGTAAATAGTCTTGTCTTTTGCTTTGCGCGTTTCTTTTTGCAAAATACAAAAATTAACGAGAGAAAACGAGACCGACTTGGAATTTTTGGCACGATATAGATAAAAACGATCGCGCAGTTCTCTCACGTACGGGTAAGTGAAACCCGCGTGAATGTATTTATTGGCTTTGTTCGCGTTTGAGGCTTTTCCTCTTGCGGAGAGGACTTTCGCCGATTATACAATCGGTGGTGGTAAACGACGACGCGTCGCGCGTCGATTGTGGAAGAGAAGTCTCTTTCGCGATGGCGTGATTTTGCGCATTACATCAGATCGCGTTTTAAAAATTCGCGCTATACCACGCGCGAATAATCCCCCCATCGTCAATGTCAAACCTGCCCGCGCACCTTAACGCGACCGAATGTAATACTCACTTGTAGGTAATATACATCGCTGCGCACTTTTACTTTCTGCTTGTACTTGACCGAAAGACGCGAGTCCATAAAAGAAGAAACTCGTACCACGCTTGACGTCTCGATGAATCAGCGTAGCGTGCATTTACACACATAGGACTTAATCATGTTCCTTGTTTAAATCGCGCGAGAGATTTTTTTGTTTGGTTTCTTTCTTAATTCAAACTTAAATTCAAAAACACTCATATTTTCAAATGTTCTCGGAATTTTTTTTCTTCTAAATTTTTGTCTAAAGAAACAATTTGAACAATTTAATAAATACGAGAAGAGAAAGGAGAGAAATCTAAAAGTAAATTCTAGGAAATAATAAAAATGGTATCATAGAAGCCTTACGCTGGGTGTTTTTGTTGCGTAATAAATAAATATATATATATTTATTTATTTATTAATAAATAAATATATATATATATATATTTATTTATTATATATATTTATTATATGTATATTTATATACACATATATATACATATTTAT
>NW_018020855.1:170995-173017 GCF_002006095.1 Pseudomyrmex gracilis | reverse complement strand
ATTTATATTTATATATTTATATATTTATATTATATGTTTATATATATATACATATTTATATATTTATATTATACTTCACGTGTAAATTTTTACACGTAAATTTGAAATGAAATTTCAATTTCTAATTTTATACAGAATGCTGTACCTGCATCACGTATATGACATATCCTCGTTTACTCCTCTAACTAATTTTAAAATATTCTGAAAAAAAAAACGCCTCGTATAGTTTGTAACTAAAAGAGTCTAAAACTCATTATTATTAATTGTTAAATAATAAAAAGTTCAAATGCGCACGCATCAAGATATTTTCAAAAACGTTAACACGCGTCTTAAGTTTTCAAAATTTTCTAATCATTTTAAAAAGTAAAGAGTACATATATTTTTATTCTTAAAATTTTTTTTTACACACATAGGACTTAATCATGTTCCTTGTTTAAATCGCGCAAGAGATTTTTTTTTGGTTCTTTTCTTAATTCAAACTTAAATTCAAAAACACTCATATTTTCAAATTTTCTTGGAATTTTCTTTGTTCTAAATTTTTGTCTAAAAAAACAATTTGAACAACTTAAATACGAGAAGAGAAAGTAGAGAAATTTAAAAGTAAATTCTAGGAAATAATAAAAATGGTATCATAGAAGTCTTACGCAGGATGTTTGTTGCGTAATAAATATAAATAAATATATATATATACATATTTATATATTTATATTATACTTCACGTGTAAATTTTTACACGTAAACTTGAAATGAAATTTCAATTTATCTCTTTAACTAATTTTAAAATATTGCGAAAAAAACGCCTCGCATAGTTTGTAACTAAAAGAGTCTAAAACTCACTATTATTAGTTGTTAAATAATAAAAAGTTCAAATGCGCACGCATCAAGATATTTTCAAAAAACCTTTAACACGTCTTAAGTTTTCAAAATTGTCTAATCATTTTAAAAAGTAAAGAGTACATATATTTTTATTCGTAAAATTTTTAAATTTTTTGAACAACACTTTTGAAAATAATCGTATAAGATTGTTCAATTCACGTTTTTGGAGAGATTAGATTGGTTTTGCTTACAAATCTAATTTTGGTCGCAATATATATTTGAAAAATTTTCAGACAAATCTATGCTGTCACTGCCGTGGCGCCGATCAAACGTGCGGCACGTCGCGAAAAGCGTCGCTGGCGACGAGCAACAATTCAACGGCGCCACCCTTACCGCCTCCGCCACCACCGCCGATACCACCGTCGGCACCCCCGAATCCGCCAACCTCGCCTAACGGCGGTGGATTTATCTTACCGCCTCCGCCTCCGCCTCCGTTCTTTTCCAACGTCGTGAACGCCGATGCACCGATGGAGCCTCCGATGCCACCACCTCTGCGTGTACCTCCGGTCGCACGCATGCCCACCCCTGAACCACCGAGCAATCACGCCAGGCTGTTACCGCAACAGGAGATTCCTACACCAAGAACGAAAATGAAGACCATCAACTGGAACAAAATTCCTAACCATAAAGTATTTAAAAATAAATTTTTACGAGCAATTTTTTTCATATAAAAAGTCGCGCTTACGTTCTGTTAAGTTAAATAAAACAACAAACACATTAATATATTGCAAAATTAAGTATACTCGCACAAAGTAACAAAAAAAAAAAAAATTAAAAAACTAAGAAGAATATGTAATTAGGAATCGAGACACTCTAGAATATTTGTTTATTGTTACAGGTAATTGGTAAACGAAACATTTGGTCCCTCGTGGCAAACGAGCATCAGAATTCTCCAATGGCGGACTTGGATTGGGCCGAGATGGAAGGTCTGTTCTGTCAACAAGCGCCGCCAATGGCACCGCCGGCGAATTGTTCTTCCTCGTACGGTATTGGAACCGACGTCGAGCGACGCCGTCGAGAACCGACAGAGGTTGTTCTTAAATTTACATTTGTGTTATATTTTGTTTTTGCGTGTAACAAAGTAAAATATATTATATATATTTAAATATATTATATATATTATATATATATTATATATATATATAT
>NW_018020855.1:166592-170895 GCF_002006095.1 Pseudomyrmex gracilis | reverse complement strand
TTATTTTTTAAATATATTATATATTTGTTGATTATTTTCTTTGTTTTCTTTTTTTGTTGTAGATTGCATTACTCGACGGAAAAAGAAGTCTAAATGTCAATATCTTTCTTAAACAATTTCGAAGGTACGATAAAATAATGTTGAAAAAAATGTTGTAAAAATGTTGTTCGCGTATTTTGATTTATTGTTCGAAATGAATTTTTCTTAATTTGATTTTTTCGTTACATTCAAAGTTCGAACGAGGATATAATTCAACTAATCAAGGACGGCTGCCACGACGATATCGGCGCGGAGAAACTCCGTGGTCTTTTGAAAATACTTCCGGAAGTGGACGAGCTCGAGATGTTGAAGAGCTTTGACGGAGACAAGTCGAAGCTCGGTAACGCCGAGAAGTTCTTTCTGCATCTCGTTCAAGTGCCAAAGTAATAATGCTCATTGCGCCGAAGCGTATCGCGGAAATTAAAAAAAAAACAAATGTGTTTAGTAGATTTTATGAACAAATTGACAAAAGCTTGTTTTTTTTCTTCGAGTACAACTTGTATATGTTTCGTGTGTCTTATAAGGAATAGAAATTCAATTAATTTCTGTATATATTCATATACTAAATTAGAGATAAATTAATATATATATATATATATATATATTAATATTTGTTGATGTAAAATTAGTTACAAGTTGCGCATCGAGTGCATGCTGTTGAAGGAAGAATTTGCCGCGAACATGAGCTACTTGGAACCGAGTATCAATTCGATGATACTCGCCGGCGAGGATCTCATGACGAACAAACCTCTGCAAGAAGTGCTGTACATGGTCCTGGTCGCAGGAAACTTTCTCAATTCTGTATGTATTTGTTAAATAAATAAATCAATTAATAAACAAGTGATTTTTATCGATATATCTGAAGCCGAGAGATATTCATAGCACGGTTAGTAGCGCAAATGTTTTTTTGAAAAAAAAACCTTAAGGAAACGTTTGTGCTACTAATTACGTTAATTGGGTAGTCGGATCTTATATTTAAGACAATCTTAAATTTATCTTCAGATGATGAAACCAGTCGTTTCATTGGCTGCGGAGGATTTAAAGATAAACTTAAGACGATCTTGAGATCTATAAGATTTAAATATACTGAATACCTGTCTAAGTTGTCAAATTAATTGTTTCGTTTGGTTGTAGGGCGGTTATGCTGGTAATGCGGCGGGTGTAAAACTTTCCTCGTTACAAAAGCTGACGGAAATTCGCGCGAACAAGCCGGGAATGAATCTGATACATTACGTGGCATTGGTAAAACGCTAAATTAATAACTAAATTAATTATTAATTGTTAATTATTAACTGTTAATGTACGTTAATATATTATTAACTGTTAATTTACGAATAACTGGGTCACCGTCCCTATGTTTGTTGTTGTTTTTTTTTTAAGTTCCGCTTTTGTTTGGCGCAATTCGTGTTTTTGGGCGCGAAACTGATATTTCCTTGCGCTCTATATCATTTTTTTTTTTTTTTTTGGAGCAATCTTCTCTTCTCCGCTCAAGTTACTTATTACTTCTCGAACTTTTTATTTAAATTTTTATCTCAACATTTGTCGGCACGTTGCGTTGCAAGAACAAGGAAATCGTGGAGTCTCCAGGACGTAACAATATATGTACATACACGGAAAAACAAAATTTGCTAGAATAGCAAGAAATTAGTTACTATATGGTCAGCAAAAAACCATTTGTTAAGTTTATCAAAATTTTTGTTTTGCCAACAAAACATATTGTTGATGAAACAAAAAATTTCGTAGAGTCAACCATTTTTCTTGCTAACCATATAATAGCAAAACTTTTTTTTTCCGTGTATGTATATATATATATTAGGTCTACCGGAAAGTTTTGTCCGTTTTTGGAATAAAACAAAATACAGTTTTCTTAATTTTTCAAAAATAAGATATACAAATTGCCCTCACGCTGGCAAGAAATCATTAATAATAACGGCAATTATATTATTTAATCAAGTTTATTGACGGTAAGAAAAATTTCTATTTTGTTTTATTCCAAAAACGGACAGAACTTTCCGGTAGACCTAATATATATATTTTTTATACGAATATGTATACATATTATTTTAGCAAGCCGAGAGAAAACGAAAGGATTTGTTGAATTTTGCGAAGAACATGTCTGCCCTAGAAGCGGCAACGAAGTAAGCAGTATTATATATTATTGCAATAATGTTTAGAATAAAAATTTGTGGCTTTAAGATGAATTATTATTTTTCTTGCAAGAACAACAACCGAACAACTGACCAACGAGTTTAATAGTCTGGACACAAAGATCAAAAAGATCAAGAGTCAGATTCAGCTGTCCTCGACCGAAGATGATATACAGGATCAGATGGCGCAGTTTCTCCAGGTACACAATACACAATACACACGTAAACAAACGCAAAAATTTTTTTCAATATATCTCTGAGTAAAAATAATAAAACAAAGAAATGTGCAACAAAAAAAGACAAAATATAAATCTCTCGTGAGGGGAAAATTTGCAGATGGCCGAGCAAGAAATGGCGCAGTTGAAGCGTGACATGGAGGAATTGGAAGGAGTTAGACGATCGCTCGCGGAATTCTTTTGCGAGGACACGAACACGTTCAAGATCGAAGAGTGCTTCAAGATATTTCATCAGTTTTGTCAGAAGTTCAACCAGGCGGTCGCGGAGAACGAGAGACGGCGCATTCAGGAGGAACAAGTTCTGGCGCGTCGGAAGCAGCGCGAGGAACAGTTGCTGGCGAGAAAACGATTGCGTGAGTCAACACGTTGTCTGTTTGCAAATTTCCTCGCTTTGCGAATTGTGTGTTTGTGATTTTTTTTTTTTTTTTATGTGCGTTCTACGTGTTTTATCTCTATATATCTTCACGTTGTTTTCAGATTTATAGAGTAAGAGACCCAATTACTGTCACCTGAATAATAAACTCTGGCGTTAGTGAATTGTTTTTACCACTTATTTATCAAAAACATGTGTTTTTCTTCTTATCTGGTATTATTCGATGTCTCTGATATAAGGAACAAAATAATACCGTCTCTCAAAATTTCTATTTTTTTTATTTATAAATTTAATAATTAAAAGAGAACGATGCGAGAGCTATTACTGTCTTACCCCTAAAATGAAAGAAATTAGACACGAATGTTGAGTGCTGGATTTTTTGTTATATTAATTGCACTTAAAATTTTATGTTAGATTGTTTTCATGCATAACCTTTTAGGATTTATTTAATATTTTAAATAAAATAGCTTAGGGTGACAGTAATTGGACAGGTGACAGTAATTGAGTCTTTTACCCTATAATGCAAAATTTTTGGACTAGTTTTCTTAACGAGCAGATTTTTTTTTTTTTAAATTGATAGATCGTAAATTTCTTTTTCAAAAAAGAAAAGTAAAGCGTTTTCTCGATTTTTTACTATCAACTATTTCCGTTCCCAGGTAGCTTAATGTGGAAACTCAATATAAATCATTGTAATAGATTAAGTTGCTCGCTAATTGCTGTTGTGTTTTTGTTTTTATTTAATGTAACGAAAATGTTTTTGTCAATTCGGTATCAATATGCTGAGTTTTTATTATCAATCAATTGTTGTAGCGCCAATGTTTGCGACAAGTGATTAAGCAATGTGCGAGCAATATGTGAGCAATAATTTTTATTCACAAGTTGAGAAAAAAGTAATATAACTTTTTATTGCCGAGATGAGTTGTTGGGAACTTGCTGTTATTTATATTTTGAAAACTTGTTGCTCTGGCAAGAACATACCGAAAAGAGGATACACCCTTTTTTGTTACATTGCTGAAAACATATGAGCGATATTTGTAGGGCAAGTTGCCAACAACTTGCATTCGGTTGGCTATCTGGGGTTATTTCGCGCGCTCATGTTTACTGTTTTTAAATACGCACTCGGGTAAAAAATTTTTTATATATACTTATACACAAATTAAAATAATTATATCTAATTGTGCAAATTTATATGCCGAATATGTCTATGCAATTTTATACACGGAGAATTTTTTTTTTTAAGAGAATGGCTTCAGAGATATTCCATATCAAATTACAAAATAACTCTGTTAGTATCATGTTAGATACAAAAAATTATATAAAACTATATTTTTACTATATTTTTAAAAAAGTTTTGATATATCGTCACTCCCTACGTATAATCCCGTAACTCCAAAACGCAAATTTTAGAGGAGAGCAGTTTAAAAGTATAAAGCTTCATATGTTTCCCTATAGTTAGGGATCTTTCGGTTTCAAATTTGTACCTTATTTATGAATATTTTTTTTTAATA
>NW_018020855.1:156803-166582 GCF_002006095.1 Pseudomyrmex gracilis | reverse complement strand
ACATGACTTTCTAAGTGTCATTATGCAATAAACTGAAAATCCCATATGTGACACACTTATGTAATTATACGTAGGGAGTGACGATATAATCATATATACTTATATACACAAATTAAAATTATTATATCTAATTATGCAAATTTATATACCGAATATGTGTATACAATTTTATACATGAAAAAGTTTTTTACCGGGCAGTGAGCAATCAAGCGGAAACACCGGGTTCGGAATCGGAATCCAACTTGATGGATTACGGACTCTTCGATCTTCACACCGGTTTATCGCAGAGGAGTTGTAGTCGCGGTGAGATCAATCCCAAGGTAAGTTCCTCCGTTTAGCACCCAATATAAATTGATCAATTTTAAAATTTGCAATATTTTCGACTAAAAACAGATTAATTTCACAAGCGGCGTTTCGCAAGCATCTTGAACTTTTGGATTGTTGATTTGATCGGGATGAATTTTATGACGATGTTTTTGTACAGATGAGAAGATTGCAGAACGGCGGCGTCACGTCCGACGAGGACGTGTCCGTCATCGGTTCGCCCAGCATCCGACGTCGTTTGGGATCGTGCTCCGGTGGACCCGATCAATCTGCCAAAGAAGACACATACTCGCCCGGTATTCGCGTCGTAATTTATGTTTATTCGTCAATAATTTAAAACAAATCCAGTTGCTAAGATACTTTTGCAATTTTATTTTAAATGATAAAATCAAAAATATCAACGCTTGTTTGAGCAAATTTCTTATATGTGATCGGTGTATTTCCTTTCCTTTTATTTTGACAGATATCACACCAAATGGTACACTTCGTCGGCGCAGAAACAGATTGCCCTGCGAGGACGACGATGGGAATCTAATGGACTTTTTGCGAACGTCCGGTCAAGATAACACGCGGGAGAGAAAATCGTGGGGAAGCTTAGGTACTCGCAAACATTTTCTCGTCACAAAGGGTAAAAGACCCAATTACCGTCACCTGAATAATAAACCTCTGGCGTTAGCGAATTGTTTTTACCACTTATTTATCAAAAACATGTGTTTTTCTTCTTATCTGGTATTATTCGATGTCTCTGATATAAGGAAACAAAATAATACCGCCTCTCAAAATCTCTATTTTTATTTATAAATTTAATAATTAAAAAAAAGAACGATGCGAGAGCTATTACTGTCATCCCCTAAAAAATGAAAGAAATGAGACGAGAATGTTGAGTGCTGGATTTTTTGTTATATTAATTGCACTTAAAATCAGGGACTTATACCGGTATGCAAAATACCGGTATTTTACCGATATTTTTGGGTAATACTATGAAAACCCTTATGCAAACCGAAATGCAGAAATACCGGTATATTTACCCATATTTACCTATATTTACCGATAATTTTTTNCCGATAATTTTTTCGTGATTTTTTAAAAGTAATATCTTAAAACTATAAGTGTTGTCATTATGTTGATAACACTTTTTAATAATATAATGTTTATAAAAAACTGCCGCACAGAAACTTAATATTATTTAAATTATTATTATTTTTTTATATAATCAAGAACAGTAACAATAATTAATATAATTAAGAACAGTAACAAAATACACATAGACATATTTATCAATATTCAAATTTGTTAAAAATTTCACTTTACATTAGTCATGCTACGTAATAAAAGAAAGCATGAATAAACAGCTGCTTCAATTGGTTTATAAAAAAAGCGTCTTTATATTTTGTCGGTCTATAAGTCCAATAAGCGGTAGGAAGATTAATTATGCAACAAAAATTGCTTTAATTAACTTATTTAATTTTTAAGAATACTATTAGTAGGAATACCAAAATAATACCGGTATTTTATTACGGTTTTCGGTACATATCGGTTTCGGTACTATAACGGTAACGGTATACAATCTCTAGTATAATACCGGTATTGAAATCATACCGGTAATAAGTCCCTGCTTAAAATTCTATGTTAGATTGTTTTCGTGCATAACTTTTTTTAGGATTTATTTAATATTTTAAATAAAATAGCTTAGGGTGACAGTAATTGGACAGGTGACGGTAATTGGGTCTTTTACCCTATTGTTGCAATTAACGACGGACGGCGCGGTTTTAAAGTGAAATTTTTTATTTGAATGTCATCAAAGATCGATCATGGGCGCGAAGAGCTCGCGGTCAGTCGCGAAGAGGAGATCTTTTGAACGCCGATTTTTCCGGAGACAGGGAACGACCGAGCTCGCCGTCTCCTCTAGCAGAGAGCAAACCGTTTTTGCAAGAGGAAGAAACCAAATCAACCGGGTAAAAATAATTAATGAACAAACAAAGAAACGTTGCGAAATAAAAATTATCAGCGAACTGTGAAATTCAAACTTTTGTAATGTTGTGTTTATATAAAAAAATTAGAAAAGCGTGGCGGCAGAACATCGAAGCGTGGTTGTCGGAAAACGAAAAAGAGAACAACACGAGCGAGCAGCTTCAGAGAAAAGCGCAACAACTCAAGCATCAAGCAAATCGAAGGTCCTTTGAAGATTCGGGTAAGTGTGTGTGTGTGTGTGATTTTAATGTTATTGTAGATTTTTCTTATGAAAAGTTAACCCCGAGAAAATGGATTGTTTTTCTCTGTTTCGTATGAAGAAAGTGAAGGCAAAAGCTGCACGATGAATACCTTGACGGAAGATCGTTCCGCGCGCGAAGGATTTTCCGAGGTTTACGATTGGCGACCGTCCGTCGAAAAAACGGATGTGATGCGCACAATGGAAGCCATCGAAGGTACGTGAATTATATGTATTTCAATTATATATAATAATATAAAATATTATATATTATTATATATTATTTTATAATATAAAATATTATAAAATAATATAAAATATGAATATTGATTATAAAATATATTAAACAAATTATTTTGTTTTTTGTTTCAATTTAGACTCTGAGTTAAAGCGATATTTTTATATTGCATTATTTATATTTATTGATTATGAGCAAAGAACTGAACTAAACAAACTTTTGTTTTGCTTTTTCAGAAGCTCAACCGCTCTCGTCGCAGGATAAATCTCCTTGGCGAAAGTCGAGTTTAAACGTATCGAATAGCACAGAAGAGACTGATCCGCGTTATATACGTAGACTTAGATCGAGACACAGCTCGGAGAACGTTCTTGCTTCGAGTCCGCTACAGGTTTAATTATACATTACAAATATCTTTTTTTATATCAGTTTTTTTTTTAATCTTTTTTATATAATTTAAATTTACTTTGAATTATATAAATTTTATTGTGTAAAGATAATTTTTTTTTAAATTTTAATACACTAAGAAATATATATAAGGTGAAATATATAAATGGGAATTATATATATATATATATAAAATAATATATAAAATATATAAAATAATATATAAAATAGTGAATTATATACATAAAAATATATATATAATTCACTATTTAATTCACTAAAATACTGTAACTCATCAAAAAATCTTAACTAAACTACATTTTGATTTGAATTTAAATAAATTTATATAAGGAGGAAAAATATATATAAGGTATATATGAGCTTGATCGCAGGATTTTTTGTGCGGACATCTGCAAGTATATATATATATGAATATATATACGTGTTCACAAATAAATAAATAAATAAATAAATATATATATATATATATATATATAATTTATATATATATAATTTTATACAAATATAAATATAAACATAAACATAAACATAAACATAAACATAAACATAAACATAAACATAAACATAAACATAAACATAAACATAAACATAAACATAANACATAAACATAAACATAAACATAAACATAAACATAAACATAAACATAAACATAAACATAAACATAAACATAAACATAAACATAAACATAAATATAAATATAAATATAAATATAAATACAAATACAAATACAAATACAAATACAAATATAAATATAAATATAAATATAAATATATATATATATATATATATACTTGCGGATGTTCGCACAAAAAATCCTGCGATCAAGCTCGTATACACACCTTATATATATTTCTTAGAAATTTTCAATGAGCTATAAAAAAACTTTTAAAACACAATACGTACCTTACAGGCGATCAGAGAAGAAGACAGAAAGAAGAGCAAGATCAGCGACGCGTTAAGTTCGAGCACCCAGCAAGATGAGTTAACGATCTATCTTCGACAACCTTACGCGGGTGCGCAACCGCCTGCGAATCGACGTTTTTCCAAACTCAGCAAAAAGACCACGGACGAGGAAAGAATCAGCGACAAAATTGAAATCGATTCGGACAATATAGAAACGCCGCCGGCAACCAGACGATTGTTCAGCCCGCCGAGGGATGTGAAACCCGTCGAGAAAGAACCGTGCAAGAGAGAACGTTGCAGCAGCTCTCTTCAGAATCGAGATACGAAAACTGCGATCTTAAAACCGATCGCTTCCAGTGTTGTTGATTTTGGCGCAGGTAGACATTTTTTTTTTTTTTTTTAAGACAACTTGAATTTTGTTTTACCAAAAGATAGATAGAGAGAAAGAATCTTAATTTTAACCTTTTCGCTCCGGGACTGGTCCATATATGGACCAGCAAGAAAAGCGAACGTAATAGATGTTTATAAGGTCAATTTAATGCGCTAAATTTAGGAAAAAAATTGAAAAAAATCCTGGTTACTTCTTTGACCTTCAAAATTAACTTTGAAGGGGGGGGGTAGCAGGTTATTATTAACTTTTTCAGCTAAAATGCGAGGTCGATTTTAAAGGAAAAATCCCCGGAGCGAAAAGGTTAAGTACTAAATTCAAGTAAGGTCATAAACGAGCATAAATGGGTGTTAGGAAAAATATATATATATATAATATAATTATCAAATTACAACTACAATTAACAAACGTTTCAACTCTTAACCCTTTGCACTCGAGGCCTTTTTCGCTTGCGCTAACCAGCAACTCGAGACGGTTTCGGTCAAATTCGGGGAACACTTTACAAATGCTTTAAAGACATTTATAAGCAACGCCGCTCGAGTTTCTACTTCAAATCGGCCGGGCGCCGAATCGGCGCCGCTCGAGTTGCCACTTCAAATTGGCCGGGCGCCGAATCGGCGCCGCTCGAGTGCAAAGGGTTAACTTGAGTCATCTTCAGTGTTAACAATATATGAAAAAATATAAATAGTAAAATAAAATAAATACGCTATGCTGATGGAGGTGTTTTTTTTTTTTTTTATAAAAAATGCAGTCTTCTTAAATGTAAAATTCCATCCTCGAGTCTTAATGAGGTGGTAGATCTGCCTACAAATCTTAATTTTTTAAAATTATTTTTTTAATTATTAAAAACTGTTGAAGTAACAATATTATTACATATGTGAGCAACGGCACACGTTTTTTATTGTTCTCTAGGTAACTTCGACAGATTCTCGGCTACGCGGCGTACTCGCAGATACAAGAAGACCCAGGACGCCGACAAAGGCGATAAAGAAAAATCCGACGCTTCGAGTCCCGAGTTGGTCTACGACGAGAAACCGGCGCAACGTCCGAGCACTTTGATTCTGAACAACAACAACGAGGATTCAAGAACTAACGTTCACGTGCAAGATGACGAGGACGCGATGCTGCGGGTCTGGCAGGACAAGCTGAAACGACGTGACACCAGTTCCTCGTCGATGTTGTCGCGCGACATCGACGCCGCGCTCGCCGAGATCGCTCGTTCCGGCGAGGATCTTCAACGTCTCCTGCATCAGACGTCTCCCGTCTCGGGCGCAACGAACGCAGCAGCATCTCAGCAGCACAGAACCTCGCGGCTTCCGGTGGTCAGCCAACCGCCACCGGTGATCGCGGTGACCAACACCGTTCTGAGTCCGGTTATGCAGGAATCTCGACCGCGCGAACCCGTCACCGTGTTCACCGAGCGCGCGGTAACCAGTCGCGAACAATCGCGAAGCATGATCGATCCGAGTCAAGTGAAAGAACTGATCCGAGTGACCAGCAATCCGCCGAGTCAGGTGAATCAGGTGACGGACCGAAAGGATCATCCAACGAACAACGCGCCCGTCACGAATATTGTCGAGAACGATAAGTTCGCGAATCCGAATCGCGTCGACGGCGCGAAGAAGAACGACGCGAAGAAGAAGATCGCGCGCGTCCGATCGACGGACGAAACCGATCAGTCGGTTGTCGCGCGACAAAACTCGTTGATGTTTCGCAGCAACAGATACATCCCGGACATAAACGTAACTCCGTCGTCGCCGTCGTTTGGAAAAGTCCGGGATCAGGAGTTGAACGACGAGGGTTTCGAAGAAACTCAGAGCCTCGTGTCGGAAACTCTGAGTCAGGAAACGTCCTCGGGCAATTACGAGACGGATACGCACGACTCGTCGACGCGATGCTCGCCGGCTGAGCTTACAACAGGCGTTTACAGCAACGGCGCGGGGTTGCGGCATCATCGGCGAAACATCGTCGGCGCGACGATGGACGACGACGACGACGACGATCTGAACAACGATCGTCGACGATCGTCCGTTGTTGACAGGCTCAAGTCGTCGAGCGGCAAAGTGTTCGAGAAGAAGGAAACGACGAGGAACAACAACGCGCCGGAAAAATCGAGTTTTTTGCCGAAACGCAGCGCGAGCGTGAAGCGAGAAACCGCGGCGAAGAAAACGGAATTGAAGAGGCCGACGAGCGTAGTAGGTTCGAGCAATTCGGCAATTGCGTTGAGGAGCGAGGTGCAACGTTCGGGTTCCAGAAGCAGTCTTCGTAGCTCGCGCAGCTCGTTGAACAGCGCGACGTCCGTGAACACGGTGCGAAATCTGGCTACTAATCACGCGCACCTGCGTAGTTACACTTCGGCCATTCGCGCGCTCACTAAAGATTTGAGAAAGAGCGGCAGTCCGTTGCCGCCGAAAGACGCGACGATCGACAAGAGACGGCCGAATCCACGCCAAGCTTCCGTTAGCAGAATACCCGCAAGCAGAAGCAGCAGCAGTGGAAGTAGCGTCGGACCGGGAGCGGCGAGGAGCGTCCGAAAGATAACGGAGGTATCACTTGGAAATGATTCTTTTTTTTTTATTGAATTGAATTTTTTTAGTTTTTTTTTATTTTTAAAAGAAAGAAAATATAAAAAAAAGAAAAGTTTTTTAAATTAATTATTACGTTTTCAGCTTGTTGAGTATTTAAATAAGAAGGATTAAGGAAATGGCGATAACAAGCTAACACCAGATGTGTTCGGGTACAATTATTAATTATAATATAAAATTAATTAATTATATCAATAATATATTATTATTATTATTATTATTATATTATTTTATTTTTATCAATTAATTATATTATTATATTATATATTATTATAATTGTTATTGCCATTTCCTTAATTCTTGTTTTTTTTTTAAATTAATTAATTATGGAGGTATTCGGAGTCTCTCATACATGAGATGGAAAATTAGCATCCTATATAAATTTTGGGAATTGAAAATTCTCAATAAAAAAACTAAGATTTACACGTATATATGTGTATACACATATATACAAGAATATCATCGCAAAAAAACATCCAGCGAATGGCTCTGATTGACCGTATATTTACATATACTTTTATTGTTTATAAAAAAAGAGTTGGTTTGCATTAAATTTTTTATTTCTGCAATCTTATTCCATACCGCGATATTGATAGATTGAATGTTTTGCAATCTTTTAGTACTCGATAATTATCGGTAAGGATAAAAACACAGAATTAATAAAATTCTCGAAGAGATGAATCTCAATGTCAAATTAAAATTTTGTCGCGTATATCAATATGTAAGTTAATACTTTTTCGAATCGTGTTCGTCAAAACTTTCGAATCTCACATCTTTTAAAGAGTAAAAAGAAATTAACTGACTTTCATAAAATATTCTTTTTTATTTAAATTTTACTTCTTAAAGTCCAGTATTATTTCTTCCAGTATTATAGTTCAGCGGGAACAAGATGGTTCGGACCTAACCGAGGCCCGATCTCTGTTTATACGAACTATCGGTTCGTACAATACGAACTATCGGTTTGTATAATAGCGATCGGGCCTGAATTCGTTTCGGATAAACGAGGTTTCACTGTTTTATTTTGTTATATAATCTAATTCTAATAAAAAATAAAAAAAATCGGAAGGAACAAGAGAACCTTATTTAAGTCAAATGAATACATTTGTAGGCTGACGTTAACAATTTTTNTTNTTNTTTTTTTTTTTTTTTTTTTTTTTTTGAGAAAATGATTTTCTTCGAGATATATCTTGTGTGTCAATATTTAGACGCATGACGTGCCAAAGACCACAAGAGGCCGACCGATCGCTTCGCGCAGCAGCAGCAGCGGCAGCAGTATCGGTCAGCAATCGATCTTAGGAAATCGAGCAACATCCGGCGACAGCAAGACGTCCGCCGTCACGAAGAGCAGACTGATACAACCGCGAGCCGGGACGAAGAGTCACAGTTTCATGAGACCCACAGCCGCTAGCGCCAACAAGGGTTCCATACCGAATCTTCCGAAGAACATCAAAGCGATGGTAAAGTGAGATACTCTTCTCCTTGGTTCAATTGTATCGCATTGTCTGTAAAAATTCGCGCGGCGTCGAAAATGACTCTGTTTAGTTTAACGATTGTTAGAAATAAAACTAATCGACGTGAAACGTCACGTAAAATCAGCGGCATCTAATGCGGCAAAAACATTAGCAGGCTGATATATCGCTAATCAAAGATAAAAATTAAAAAAACAAAAAAAAATTAGGTAAATAAATAATAATTAATCGTTGTTCTCGCTTATCGCGCCGTTTATCACAGTGTTAAAACACGCGATAAGCAAGACTATATTTTCTTTAGAATATATATATTATACACATTCTGTGTTATTACGTGAAACAATGCGAGTCTCTCTGTTGAGAGAAAGATAATCAAATGTACGTCCCCAGCTTTAGCGAACGACACGTTCGCAATTATGATCAAAGAAACGATTCTGAATTTTTAACGTCCGACGCCAAATTCGTAAAAATTGTTTTTTTTTTTTTTTAGCATATACATATAAAAGATATACATGTAACACGTTCGATTATTGTGCATGTGTAGGATTATAATACAACGTATAATTCGTTTTACTTGTTAACAAAGATAAATATAGTTGTAGAGAAATATATGCAATTTGAGAGAAAATAAATTAACAAATTACATATGATTATATAATTAATTTAAATCAAATTTAGAAAGATACACGAATAATTTATATAAATCGATAAAAATATAAATAGATATATACATATATATGTATATATGTATTGTACGTTATTTATACATAATTTATAAAACAACTTTTTAACTGAGAATAAAAATAAAGCCTCCAAAAAAAAGAATAAGCGTGAATGTGTAATTAATTTATTTTGGGAAAAGAAAGTATAAAATGCATTTATTTATTTTTTTTGATTAAATCAATATTAATTGTTCGCATTCCGTACACGTGAAATTCTTCGTCTTATAATCAAAAAGTTTTGTTGCAGTTTTATTATCTCGCTGAAAAAGATATTTTTGATATATTTAGATATTTTAACAACAATTTGATATATAATTTGATATATTTAGATATTTTTGACATATTATATTTGAAAAAAAAAAAAACAAAAGTAAAATGAACGTAACTAATAATTAACGGATTTGTTTGACGAGAAAAAAAGAAGGGATTGTATTTGTTTAGTTTTTTTTTTTTTTTTTAATACACATTATATTCAACAAGAAATATCTACATATTTTATGTACAAGTATATAAATTAACGATTATTTTCATCTCAA
>NW_018020855.1:154075-155119 GCF_002006095.1 Pseudomyrmex gracilis | reverse complement strand
TTTTTTTTTTTTTTTTTTTTTTTTTCATTTGATTTGCTTAATTCGCCTCATTAATTAACGAACATTCGCTGATTAAATCGTTTAGGCCACCTCGACCTTCGACATACGATCCCGGAATCCGAGTGACACGGGACTTTGCGGCGCCAAGATAAATTCGAACTGCAAGCTGAGCTCTTCCTCGACAACTATTTCGAATTCCCGAGCGATCTGAATAAAAAAAAAAAAAAAAAACAAAATCAAAACTGAAATAAACCAATAATAAATCAACCAATTCGGATAAAATTCACTAAAATAAAGAAATTATAAATTTTTTTTTTCTTTTTACAAATAAAATAAATTTATTGTGTGACGACGTCAAAAAAAAAAAACAATTAAACAATAAAATTGATCAAAAGTGTTGTGTGTCAAGCCTTGAGAGAGAAACTTTGTATAACTTTACTATATATCGCGTGGTGATGCAAAACAAAAAAACTTGTGTGGCAAACCTTCGCTAGAATGAGCTGCAGAGCGAGTTCGACGAAACGTTTTCCCGGACATATTCTTCTACCAGCCCCGAAAGGAGCTACCAACAGGGGCGAGTGAGGCAGCGTGGGTTTCAACCATCTTTCCGGCATGCACTCGGACGCGTCTTTGAAATTCTCCTTGCTCATTCCTGCTATCCAAGTATGCAATAACACAACTGTCTGCGGAAAGGGAACAATATTAAAATAATTCTGTGCTCGCTCAGATACGCGCGCGCGAATAAATATACTCCGGAGATTCTCTTACCCCAGGATCGAGACGATACCCTCCCAGTTCTATTGGCTCGTCTAATATGCGAGCTATGCAAGGCGTCGTGGGCATGAGTCTGAAATATATAACGTACACAACTTTACATTGTATGTAAACATATTTGGCGCACACAACGCATTCTTATATATCATAGAGTCTGTATCTAAAAATATCACATCTAAAAATCAAAATCGAGTCCGATAATTAAAACTGAGAAGTAATTATAATTAATATTATAATTAATACTATAAATTAACTGTTTAAATATTATAT